>NW_008359102.1:222856-224277 GCF_000622305.1 Nannospalax galili | reverse complement strand
ATACAATTCAACTCTTACCAACCATCTAAATATTTTCTTTTTTATCATATATGAAACCATATTTTTAAAAAGTCATCATCAGAAATATTATTTGACAATCTAATATCCCAAAATACTTCATTTTAATAGACAAAATGCGATATCTATCTATCATCTATCTATCTATCTACCTATCTATCTATAAAAGTCTATCTATCTATCATCTATCTATCATCTATCTATCTATCTAATACAATTCAACTCTTACCAACCATCTAAATATTTTCTTTTTTATCATATATGAAACCATATTTTTAAAAAGTCATCATCAGAAATATTATTTGACAATCTAATATCCCAAAATACTTCATTTTAATAGACAAAATGTGACATCTATCTATCATCTATCTATTGGTAGATAGATATAAAAACATATAAAAACATACTTATAAATCCACCTAAGAATAAGACCCTTTTCTCCTTGCCATTGTAAGAAGTGAGAAGGGAAGGAATTTCTCTCATTTTTCTAGTTATTAACTTGCTCTTTCACATTCATTTAAGACTCCAGGAGCTGTGAGGTCTGTATGACTATAGTGTCTAGACCTTCATAATGCTCCCTTCTCAGCAAAATTCTGAGATGGGACAGCTTCTCATTAGCAACTGCATGAATGTAATTATCTCAGAGCCTGAAATAGTTTGTACCAGAATTTGGGGGAAAAAAAAAATCAACACCTTCCTCATTAAAATAAACTGATCCAACCTGATTCATTACAAGTGTGTTTAATATGCCCTGCTAATGGTTGGATGAGGCATGGTGACAAGCCCCTGACTATAAAGTAAGTTTTATTTACCAAATGGACCATGACTGTAGTGTCTTAGCACTGGGGAAAGAAAATCAAAAGTTTGTTCAAAAAATAATGATTATTATCTACTTTTTTGATGAACATTGTGAGTCCAACTTTAGGATATACTATTCTAAAGAAGTTTAAATTGTGCTTGTTATGCTGATGGGAAACCAAACAATTAGGAATTGTAGCTAAATTACCAGAAGAGTGTTTCATTTTGAGCTTCTTGAGTTTATATGGACCAAATCACAGCTGGATTTGAGAGCACTAGCTCACCCTGATTTTCCTAAATAACAAGAAGTGACCTTATCTTAACAAGGCCAAGTGACCTGTACCCCGAGTCCTTTCTCAAATTCTAGACCAGTTGTACAATGAAAGGATTTGTATTTCAAAGGAAAGTGAAAATTTTTACATCAACCAAATGCTAAGTTCAAATGATTCCAAATACACACAGAATTGTGGGAATAAAACCAAAAAGCACAAAGCTTTGTGAGGTTGTAAAGCATTATTTGTAAGAAGCTAATTGTAATTCTGTGACAAAAGTGTAGCATTGCCAGGAAGATTGGGAAAGAAATCAGTTTGTTTTTTTTTCCCTTT
>NW_008359102.1:220233-221869 GCF_000622305.1 Nannospalax galili | reverse complement strand
AGCTAGTGGTGACTATGCGAATACCACAGGAGTGATCTGGTATGGCGGGCTCTGAGCCAGGGTGCAGAGTGGGGCAATGCAGAGCTGAGTGGCATGGAGCTAGGCATTGGGTGTTCCTTTCTTTGTAAGTCACTCCCTCCCCCATGTTAATAATAAATGTACATAAAGATAGGATATATGGTTTGCCTGATAGTACAAGAGATCCAGAGAGAACTCTGGAGACAAAATTGGCAAAGTCCAGCCCAGATAAATGAACCACAGCCTGGGGGATGTGGGTTTGGGAAAGGAATGCTGTGCTAGCTGCCCCTGTAGGGTCAGCTGGGCTCTGATTCCCAAATCCAGGAGCAGCTTCCAGGAACCCAGGGGAGAATAATTAAACCCCACAGGCTTAATGGGGTTAGCAATAGTCATGTGGGTTTTACAATGGCTTATAAAATCTGTAACTAAAAGAGGCCAGCCACACAGAAGCATGGGCCACAGTTATATTGTAAATGTGGGGGCATGTGGTGGGTATGTGAATATTTGTTAAAGGTTATCCAGAGGCTAGAAAATCTTTTACTGGCTC
This sequence comes from Nannospalax galili, assembly GCF_000622305.1. NCBI lineage: Eukaryota > Metazoa > Chordata > Mammalia > Rodentia > Spalacidae > Nannospalax > Nannospalax galili. The sequence goes on along the minus strand of NW_008359102.1, from coordinate 221,304 downwards.
TGGACTCATATGGAGCACCCAGAGAGGAAGCATGGCCACTTTGCATAACAAAAGATGTGTTCCAGGCAGGGGAAGCTGAAAAGGCTAGGGAGGTCTTGGCAGACCCAGTTGCAGAGAGAGAAAAAGCCAGACACTTTGACTTGTGTAAGGTCCAAGGACTCAGAGGAAGAGACAGATAATAGTAAAAAGGAAAATGACCTAAAAATAAAAGTAGCTAAAGCTGCCCCTCAGATTCAACTGTTGATACAAAAGGAAAAAGAAAAGCTAACAGTGCTGTAGCTAGGAAGTATTCCATACTAATACTGTTAAAACTAGGAAAAACTTATGAGCAAGTCATCAGAGCTCACCAAGCCATGTGGCTTGTGAGATTATGGAACATGGGAGCAAAACGTCAGTCTAAGACCTTCAGGAGCTTCACAGCTGAGTTATATAACCACCCATCTGTCCTTGTGATATATGCTGTTCAACCTAGGCCAATGCAATGGGGTGCAGTCCTTAATGGGATGGCTGGTTTAAGGCATTAAAGATTAACTGGTCATCACCAAGGGAGACTAACATGATTAGCAGGGGCTAGAGGACTATAAAGGAGAGGCAGGCATTACTAAAAGGACTAGGTATGAGAAAAGCAATATATGATGTACAGTTCACTGGCAGATAAGACTGTGTTCACCAGAGATATGAAGGAAGCTTAATTCAAGTGGGACCTCAAGAATGATATGGGACTTTAATGGTTTTACTAAGCCCTTTGATGGGAAAGGATCTTTGTAAAGTGAGAGAGGCTTTGGCAAATCTAAATGATTCTGACCAACATATAAAACGTGTCTGTAAAATAACAGAACACCCTATAAGAGATACAAAAAAGACCAGACAGAAGAAATGGTCCACTTGGGTTACTAAAAGACAAATGTGGCAAGATTTATGTCAAGCCAAAATTCCCAGAGAAAAAGTTGATAGAAAACCAAATTCAGTACTAAGGCATTTCTGGAAGGTTTTAAAACCAGAAGTACAGTTTACAAATGACATTCAAAGGCTAAACACTGTACAAGGGTACACTGTTAAGATTCCTCAAGA
>NW_008359102.1:210482-219626 GCF_000622305.1 Nannospalax galili | reverse complement strand
CCTACAGTACCAGGGGTGGTTGTCCCCCTATGAGCTGTTGGTAAGAGAAAAATCCTAAAGGTCCTCAAATTCACCAAGGCTATTGCCACCAATGTTGGTTTTACACTAGAATGGTCAGTAAGGCCATGTTGCTGAAGATGCTGTATGTTGTGAGTGTGGGAGAAGAAGAAGACATGGAACTGAGACTAAGCCAAAAAACTTCACGCCACTGGATGGATGATATTCACATTGATGCAGATGGTTGGGGAAGAAAGGATCCCCTATAATTCTACTCAATGATGGACTCCACATGCTGCACACTATGTACATGCCAAACAATACCTGCTAGTGCAATAATGGCTCAACCAACACATGTAGAACTGACAAATTTCTAATTGGATAAGGCACATTCCTAGGGGTGAAACACACATCTAGTGCTGTAGACCACGCCAATGCTTTGCATCAAGACAGGCTACAGGCCCTAGACTGTTTAATGAATATAGTACAGCTACTGGGATATCTTCTAGGCATTTTTATTTACATTCATGTTTGTTTAAATGCATCTACTTCCTTCCATTTGTCTTTATAGTAGAAGAAACACCACTGAGATAGATCAATGGCCATGGCTTAAAGATAAATAACAGGGAGGCCCAAGAAGTCACTATCTTGCCACAATACAAGAGTGATCACCCTACATCTGTCACCCTCTCCTTGCAAGGCTCAGGGACTTTAGTGGAAGATTGGCAGAAAGATTGTAAGAGCAGCGGAGGAAAGAATTTGAGTGTGTTCCCTAGGGGTCCGGGTTCCTCCAAGGGGTAGGGCCTGATGCAGAGAATTGACTGTGGAGAGTTAGCCCCATATGGAGAGGAATGCTCAGCAGCCAGGTGTATTTAAGAACAAAATGGCCTGGCACTTAAGGACCTGGGATGAGACCGCTGGCCCCTGAGCCATGGGCAAAAGCTAGTGGTAACTATGGGCATGCCGTGGGAGCAATCTAGCATGGCAGGCTCTGAGCCACGGTGCAGAGCTGGGTGGCTTGGAGCTGAGTTGTGTGGAGCTAGGCACTCAGTGTTCATTTCTTTGTAAGTCACTCCCCTCCCCACCATGATAATAATAAATGTACATAAAGATATGTTATATGGTTTGCCTGATAGCACAAAAGACCCAGAGAAAACTCTGGTGACATATGTTTATGGGTAATTATTTATCCCTAACACAGTGCTTGACAAACTAAATGTCCTATGAATAGTTAGTTGACTCTCATTTTCTGTGAAATCCCATGAGAACTACAACTAGAATGAGAGTTACATGTGAGAAATGGCTCAGAGTTATGGGACTGGCATAGACAGACACTTTTTTCTCCTTTCAACCCATATTTTCTTCCTCTTCTCCCTCTAGTTCCTTGCCAGAATCAGTAATTACTGGTGACTGTTCTCTTGAGGCTAGATATCAATAGATCCTGCCCCTCCCAAATTATAGAGTTGTGCCCTTTAGCAACAGGTCAGTTTCCCTACTTTTGGTGTCCTGAACTCTAGGACAAGGCAGGTTTCCTTTTTTATAATTTTTGAGAATTTCATACATGAGTATTATCTTTGAATTATTGCCATCCTTCCCAGGCCCTCAACCACTCCTCCCATGCCCCCCAGCTCCTCCCATACTCCGCCCCCCACTCCCTTTCAATTTCTTGTCCTTTTCTTTATTATGGCTACTTATACATACCTACATTTAGGACATAAAGGACAGTTTTTACTCCTTGCCCTCCTAGGTTGACTAGTTCCAGGGGACTATGAGCATCTTTCAAAATGTCCTGTAACTGTGGTGAGTCACCTGTCCTCTTGATCAAGGAGGCCATGGAGACCCCACCAGATAGACCTGAACCAGTGTCCAGTCTACAAAGAGGAGGGTCAACACAGAGGAAATATTTCCTCCATAATTTCAAGCAAAGCCAGCCATGGTTGAGCAATACCTTTGACTTGTCACATAGATGGAACTGGTAAAAGAACAGAGCCAGTGGCTCCTCCCAAGCCCATGTGACCCCTGAGGAACAGATCTTCAAATGGCCTTAAGAGAAAAAATAAATTGGTTTATTTGGGCCAACTGTATGGCCTTAAATACCCAAAAGGAATGTATAACCAAATATTAAAGGGGCTAGTATAATATTTTAACAGTTCATATGTATAGCTAAAGGTAACATAACAAGCAACAATGCCAGACAGGGAATACCTTCTTTTGAGTTGTTGGCCAGAGTGGCCAAAGGTACTCCTAGGTAGTAACCTAGCATAGAACTGAGAAAATGAACAGCAGACCCCAATCTTATCTAAAGGAATATTGACAACTGTTTGCTGCTAGATGAGGAAGAGCTCACCTTCCTAAAATAAAGACCTCTAGATAGGCTGACTAGATTCACCAGATGGACAAGTACTTGGGAATGGCTGGGGTGGGGGAGGCAATAACATGGCAGACAGTAGCAGGGATGACAGAGTATAAGGGCTCCAGTGTAGGGAGGGGAGGCTATGGAAGGGTACCATCTGGGAAGTGGGTGTATAGATGAATAAGATGGTTTGGGATGTTCTGTGTGATATACACACAAAAAATCAGCAAATTAAAAACATGAGTTATATTTGAGGAAGAAGATAAAAATTTACGTCATCTTAAACATTACCATTGAAATCTACCTGATGACTTTATATCCACATACAGGTGCCAAGGATCCGAGTGCAACTAGTATTACCAGTAATAATCAGATACATACAGATTAGATATGCATGCGCCAACATCTAAATGCTATTAGCAAAAGCAATGAATCTTTCTGTAAGAAATAGTATATTTTAAAATGAAATGGAGATCTTTGGTAAAGGCTAAAAACTCATTCAGTTTTATGTCTTACAGGGTTCAATATTGTATAACTGTATTAATTCAATTGTGAACCTAAAAATATTATAGCCACTTTGCTTCTTCTAAAAAATTAAAAAAAAAATAGTATACGTATTTAAAAAAAAAAAAAGAATGTCTCAGGTGAAAATAGGATTCACAAAATGAGAGCTCTGAGAACTTTTGAGCAGAAGGTTCTAGGAGAAGAACATAGAGAAGAAGCTGTTTATTTAATATTTATTTATTTATTTATTTATTTATCTTTTGATTTTTTGTTTGTTCTTTGTTGTTTTTCAGATAGGGTCTTCCTGTAGCTCCAGCTGGCATGGAATTTGCTATGCAGACCAGCCTGGCCTTGATCTCACAGAGATCTGCCTGCCTTTGCCTCCTGAGTGCTGATATTAAAGGTGTATGCCACCACACCCAGCTGCTTTGTAACATGTGTGTTTTGTTGGGGTTATGGCAAACATTGTTACAATGGCAATTTGAGTCAAAGAGATGAGTAGTAATAAAAATTAGACATATTGTAGAAATAGCATATAATAAGCCAAGAAAACCTCAAAAGCTGACTTACCTATGCAAAAGCAGTTTTATACTATATGCAAAAATCTAAAATACTTTCAATATTGGTGCTTAACCAACATTCATTAATCATTCTTAAAATTAGAAGAAATGTTAGCATTATTAGCTTGTTTTACTTAGTTTATACAACATGTCAAATGTATAAATGCATCTAAATTATATAATTATATGATGTCTACACAGTAACGTTGTGCAAATGTGCAATTTCATAAATATTAGGTAAGTCTGTGGACAGTGGACAGTGTGTCAGAATTAGGAAGACAGCAATGAAGCTAAAGAGGAAAAAAGGAGACTTCAAGAAAGAAACATTAAAGCCTGTACATAATAGTAAATTTAGATATAGTGGTTGGAAAAAAAAATGGGTAGGTGGCTCCAAAGTTACATATTCTTCATTACTGGGTGTGTTAGTATAGCCTTCCACAGGCTGAGTTTGTGGTTACAGTTGAATTATGAGGCACAACACTGAGCAGAAGAAATTATTTTCTGATAAGAGAGCACTCTCAAGTACTGTTCTTGTCTAATCTGTACTCAAAGTAAGCGTTTCTGGACATGTCCCATTGCCATGTGAGAAACAGATAAGTAAGAACATGAGGGATCAAATACAATCCATCCATGGGGAGTTATAAGGCAGTCAGAATAGAATAATATCCATGTCTATATAATGACACTGATACTCAGATGGAAAAGCAGACTTGTTAAGGGATTGAGGAATATGAGTTAGTTTTGAGGATAGAGGGCAGTAAACCATAAGGCAATATACAATTTAACAATTCTGACCAAAAAGCATTTCTAGTAAGTTTAGAAATACTGTATTTCTAGCCAAATCACAGCAGACACCAACAGGAGTGAAGGAAAAGTATGACAATTTAGAGTACACAGATGAAGCCTTTAGATATGTGGGGAGTTCAGATGGAGAAACAGAATAAATCAGTGTACACCAGGCAAAAGTTATATGCAGAACAGATAAGTTAGATCAACAGCTAAAGGTAAAGTAGTGATAGAACATTATAGAGAAAAATTAAAATATTTTGAGGAGGCACAGATAATACTCAGTTCTCCCAGAACACCTGAAGATTCATTGCAGAAGACAAGGTTTCCTGACCTTTGCGCTTGCAGGTTCAAGATTAGCAATGATGAGCGATCTCTCCACTCCAACATCCAATGTGTGCTGGGGCCTGCTTCAAACCACAACAGCAAATCCTTCTGTTGGGGGACTCTGCCTTTAAAAGACAAGAATAATTCCCTCTCTGAATTCTGAGGGTCTTATCCTTAAGATTGCCACTAAATATGAATTTGCAATACATACAACTAGAAGGAACATCCTGAATAAAGTGTATAACTAAAATGTCAGAATATATTAATACTAATCTGTTTAGATTCTGGGACAGATATTGCTGTCAATTTTTGTAAGCAACAAATTCTGCTAATTTGTAGTCAAGATTTTATGACAAGAATAGACTATTTTCTTTTACTTTTTCTTGAATATATAAACTGGAGGCAAAAGAGTAAATGTTGTTGAAAATATAGTTTAGTTTGGTGTCCTTTCTGTATTTAAAAAGGCGATTAATCAGAAAGACAAAATGTTAAAAGATCTCAATAACTTGCTTAATCATCAATGAAGCTGGAGTAAAGTTGTTTACTAACGTTCAAGTCCCAGGAATTGAAACACAAGAGAAAAAAACTGATTTTTTTCTCAAAGATGCTAGTTATATTTTTGGACTACAGCTATTTTAACTATTTGTTTTAGATTTTAGAAAGAGCTGAGAGAACAGTTTTCTTTCTTTTCCTTCCTGTGTTGTTTCCTACTTTTTGTCCTTTTAAAGACCCAAAGTCAAAACCATTAGCTGAGACTTTAGTTTTTTCATTAGTTTTTATTTTCATTTCTACAAAATCCAGGAAAGTAATATTAATTCTAGCCCACTGTTCACCAAAATACAAAGTGGTTCTCACAACCAAGTCCTGCGCTGAACATTAGGATACTGGGGAATTTGAAATATTTATGTAGATGCCAGGAGTCATTCTTTAGACATTCTGATGATCTGATTGGCCTCAGGGTTGCAGGGCATTGAGTGAGGATAGTGTTGGTGTATTGTTAAAGTACCTGGGAATAACAATCACCTAGACCAGTGGTGATCAAATTTGGTGAGGAAGGAAGGAAAGAAAGGCATTGAAAGTTTCAAAAGACCCAAGTGCACAATGTCCAAATATGCTTTTATTTTTATTTTTTCTAATCTACTCTTTATTATACTTAGCATATATTTCTTGTTTTAAGTTACAGGTGGCTATTTTCATACATTCATACCATATACCTTGCTTATATTCAATCCCCATTACCTTCTTCTCTATCCCCATCCTCCTAACATCCAACCTTTTCCTCTTCTCAAATATTTTCTTCAACATTCCAAACTTATGCATGGTCTTCATAATCTAGATTCTACATAAGAGAGAAATTAATGTGGTATTTTTCTTTCCCATATATCCATGAACACTGTGGTACTATTTACAATAGTGAACCTGAAGGGCCAGCCTAGATGTATGTCATCAAATGAATACATTTAAAATAAGTGGCTCTTGCACACAATGTACTTTTATTCAGTGATTTTAAAAAAAGAACAGAATTGTATTATTTAAAAAGAAGTCGGTAGAACTGGACATCTCTTTTAAAAATATTTTATTTATTTTTATGTGTACAAGTGTTTTGCCTACATGCATGTAAGTGCACCATGGAGGCCAGAAGACTGCATAGGATCCCCTGGAGCTGGAATTACAGGTGGTTGTGAGCCACCAAGTGGGTTCTGGGAACCAACCTGGGTCCTCTGGAAGAGGCCATCTCTCCAGCACTCGGAAACCATCTTATAAAGCAATATAAGCCAGAGCCAAATACACTCTTTTCTAAAACAGAAAGATGATTGGGGTGAAGCAGCATAGTGACTTTTCTTACCTACAATATAAGCCAGAGCCAAATACACTCTTTTCTAAAACAGAAAGATGATTGGGGGTGAAGCAGCATAGTGACTTTTCTTACCTATTCTTCAAAATCATGCTTCAGAAAGACTCCTTTCACCCATGTGAGTAAATTCAGAGAATTCCAACATTCTATGCATAGCCCAGAGGAGTTCAACTTTTAGAAGAGTGAGCAGAGCATTTGAAATACTGGTACAAAAAAGCCATTTTTAATCCAAGGAGATTATCATACCCAGCCAACTAATTAAGGGGTATGGTTACCAATTAAGTCTAGATAATTACTTACCAATCCTTAAAATATATTTTTACTGATTTTAACAATCGTGCTCTGTGCTTTACAGGTAGTTCAATCAAAAAGGAAAAAATAGCATTTCATAATTTGTGTCTTAGTAGCATTAATATATTAATGATCTCTGTTTCTGTGTGTCTTAAAAATTGAAGTGAGGAATATGTTGTACTAATTAGTAAAAGACCTTAAAGTATAAATATACTTGATATTAGGATAAAATTCTATAAAGACATTGAAATGAAAGTATAATTTTAAGAGATGAATCAATGTATATTCTGTATTTTTATAACATAGTTTGTTCAGGTTAACTAGTTGTGTGAGGTTTTAATTCATATGTAATCTTATTAACTCATTTAAATATATAGCTTAACATTTTTGGAAATTGTGTTCATCCATGTATCTTCCACTCAAATTATTATACAGAGACATTCAACTACAGGGGAGTTTCCTCCTACCCTGTGTAGCCACTGCACTGCCCTAAACTGTAGAACCAGACACTCATCAGTGCTTTAGCTCCACAGAATTATGGATTTTCTTGGGTTTCATATACATAGAACCATGTCGTATGTAAGAGTATTGCATTTGGCTTTTAACTCAACATGATATTTTCAGATTCATCATGTCATAGTGTTCCACTCAATGTTATGTCACTATGTGCTTTTACAACCCTCAACAGATGGATATTTTAATTGTTTATAGCTCTGGGTATAATTAATTATATGATAAGCATTTATATTCAATCATTGCACAAATGTGTGCTTCAGTTTTCTTTAGGTAGTTATCTACAAGTGGGATTATTAATTCACATTATATGTAAGTTTAAGTTTATAAGATCTGCCATATTGTTTTCCAAAGTGGTTGTCATTTTTTTTCTTCCCTCCATATGTAGGAAGTTCCAATTCATCGTCTCACCAATATTTTATATTTCTTACTTGATAGCAATTGTCACTATAACTGGAGTGCAGTTATATCTCATTTCAGACTTAATTTCCATCTACTTACTGACTGGTAAAGCTGAGCATTGTCTTCTCTCATTAATAAGGAGTACTGGCGCTGGTTCTTTATGAAGAGTCTGCTTAAATTGTTTCACAGCTTTTATATTAGGTTGTCTTTATCTTACTGAGTTGTATGAGTTCTTTCCATACTCTGAATATAAGCTCATTCTCAGATATATTTAACAAATAATTTCTAAATTTTGAGACTTCCATACATGAGTACTGTTTCCAGATTATTTCCACCCCTCCTTCTCTCCCTTCCAACTCTTCTCAAGTGTACCTGGGCTCCCTCTCAATTTTATAGCCTCTTCTTTATCATTATGTCTACATAATAAAATATATGTTTACACATACATATACCTACTGATTCCTTTAGGGGTGCTCATATGTACATGTGTCTAGGACTGAGCATTTGGCATTGAATAAGTTATCAGGGAGCTCATTCCTGAAGAAAACTGATCCTTTTTTCTCCTCAGCAGACATTAGCTTCCTGTACCTCTTCATCTTGAGATAGGAGCTCATAAAATTTCTCCAATACATGTTGTCATGCCAACTCATGTTGCTACTATGCAGGTCTTGTTTATGCAGCCATACTGCTATGACTACTTGGGTGCAGCATCCCTATCATTTCTAGAAATGCAGTCTAGCAATGGGCATCCTGGTCCTCTGGCTTTTACAGTATTGCTGACCCCTCTTCTATGATGCTCTCCAAGCTTTAGGTATAAGGGTTGCATTGCAGATGTATCAATTAGGGCTGAACACCCCACGGTCACTTATTCTCTGCATTTTGACCAATTGTAGTTTTCTGTCATAGTCTCCATCTGTTATAAAAGGAAGCTTCTTTGATGAGGAGTAAGAGCTACTTTTATCTGTGGGTATCAGTATAAGTATTTAGAATACAGTGAGAAATTATATTGGTGCAGGGAAATGAAAGCAGTAAATTCTTCTCTAGGGCCTATAAAGTCTCCAACAACTGACAGTTGGCTAGGTTTACTGTACCAGGCATGAATTCCCTCCTATTGTAAGGACCTTAAGTGAAGTTAGACAGCAGTTTCTTACCTCCAAGATACTAGTGCTACTAATGCAACATTAGGGGTATTTTGCTAGGTCATTCATTGTTATGATTAATAGGTTTACAGATGGACAGGACTACTGACTGCTTTTCATCCTTGCCAACTCGCATAGCACTTTCCAATGCTAAGAGAGTTAATTCTCAGGGAGGAGGCGCCCAGATTAGTTCCAGCTGGAGTCCTCCAAATATTGTTTCTGAAATATGTGATTTTTTAGCAATAGGGTCTTATCTTTCATTTCTGGGAGACAACCAAGGGCAAAATCAATAGCCTACATTATTTGGGGGAATCTCTGAGACTATCCTTGCCAACAACTTGAAGATAGGTATTCTTGAGGTACTGAGGTTTTTGTTATGTTACATACAGCTACGCATACACACATACATTATATATA
>NW_008359102.1:208560-210468 GCF_000622305.1 Nannospalax galili | reverse complement strand
TAAGTAAGCTGATAAGGTATTTCTCTATGGCTGTTCTTATACATCACATCATATTGTTATTCATCCTTTTTTCTCTCTCCCTCTCTCTGTACTATACCCTCTTCTGCTTCCTAGTTAAAGTGCACCCATTTTTCCCTTTTCTTCCCTGATAGTACCTCCACTGTACTATCCTCCTCTCTGGAATTCCTTCTCCCCCCTCTCCACATGGTCCCTTTCTACTTTTCTGGATTTTATTATTACCTTAGTCTCTATACTCACACATAAAGATCGAGAGCTAGGATCTTCAAATAAGGGAGAACATGCAGCATTTGTCTTTCTGGGTCCAGGTTACCTTATTAAGTATGTTTTCCGATTAGATCCAAAAACACACAATTTTCATGATTTCGTTTCCCTGACACCTGAATGGAATTCCATTGTGTATATTTACCACGTTTTCACTATCCACTCATGAGCTGAAGCACTAATGAAAATAGCAGCAATGAACACACCTGAGCAAGTATCTCTGAAATAGTAAACAAGGTCCATGACAGGTCTTCTGATGTTCAACCATTTTAAACAGATCCAGATGCATATTGCACATAGGATGGTCTATATTTGAGCTGAGGATCAATGTCCAACAACTCATTGATCCTGGAGCATGTAATCAAAATGTGAATGGATTAGAAAGCATATACCACATATTGAGCAGAATCACAGTTCACATTTATCACCCTTAACCTTACATTGACTTCTCTCAGCACCGCATAGTAGATGGAAAATAAGGGCCAATTGCCCATACATTTAAGAGTCTTGCCACAAGTCTTGACACTACTCCCAAAATCTATTCTGATTTTTAAAAACTAATTGTAAATGTTCACATTTTCGTTTCTATGACATTGCCACAGGCAATTTTCTTAAGATCCTGAATCAGCTAGACTTTTTGTCAACCTAGAATCCTGAAAAGGCCTGCTATTGAAAAGTGCATCTGAGTCCTCCTAAAAGGAACATTAGGTCATAATTCATATTTAGGGCTGCACACAGTCTCTGAGTATTGCTTTTCTACACAACACAAAACACCTGGCAAAGATGTGTTCTTCCTATTCCTGTCCAGGAGCTGTATCTGTTTTGACATGGACGTATACAATTATGTATACATCTGCATCTCTAGATACAGCAATAGCTGCAACTACATTTTTTACTTCTACCTGTGTGCCTGTCTTTGAGGAATCTTACATTCTCAAAGGTTTCAAAGGAAAACGTGTAACTCCAAATTCCACAACCATAAAAGATATTCATTCAATTCCATCCCTGTCTCTAATGTCGCTTATTCTCTGTGCCTTTGCCAGTTGTGGGTCTCTGTGTTTATTGCCGAAAGAAGCTTCTCTGATGGGGGTTGAGAGATGCACTATTTTATGGATATAACAACATGTCATTTAGAGTAGTTTTGATGCTCTGTCTATTAACAGAAAAATAATAGTAGGATATCCCACCGAACTCACAATCTCTCCGGACACAGGTTTTTGGCTAGATGTCAAGTTTGGGTCCTATTTCATGATCCTATCAGAAAATGTCTGAGTAGTCCCATATTTTTTGTGCCGTAATAAGTAATAATCACCCTGAGTGAGATAATCCATATCCATAAAGACAAATGTTGCATGTTTTCTCTTATATGTGAATGCTAAGTTTGAATCTTCAAGATATGTGTCCTTAATTTGTTTCCTGAATTTTGGAGAATGCAGGAAAATAGTAAGGGGAAAGAGGGAAGATGTGCTTCCAAAGAATGGGAAATAGAATACAGTGATACAAAGGGGAATAATGGAGCAGAAAGACTAAATGGAGTGGGGCATGAGTGGGCAGAGGAGAAGAGAGAGTAAGGGGAGGGATAACCAACACTAAAGGCCTTTTAAAAAGCCACATGGAAACCTACTA
>NW_008359102.1:206381-207172 GCF_000622305.1 Nannospalax galili | reverse complement strand
CATATGACTCTTTCGAAAGGCCTTTGGTATTAGTTATTCCTCTTCCTACCCCTTCCCAGCCTTAACTTCCTATTCCATACACCATCAAACCTCTCCTATTCGCCATCCCCCTTTTTCATCAATATCACTGCATTCTATTTCCCTCCAATGAATCTCTACCCATGCCTCTTACTAGCTTCCTGATTCTAAGGGCCTCCCAACTGAAACACTTGTCTTAAGATTCAAAGCTGGCATGCACTTATGAGAGAGCATATGTGACTTTCGTCTTTCTGAGCTTGATTTACCTTTTTTGGGGTGAGAGTAGTTTTGATGCTCTGTCTATTAACAGAAAAATAATAGTAGGATATCCCACCGAACTCACAATCTCTCCGGACACAGGTTTTTGGCTAGATGTCAAGTTTGGGTCCTATTTCATGATCCTATCAGAAAATGTCTGAGTAGTCCCATATTTTTTGTGCCGTAATAAGTAATAATCACCCTGAGTGAGATAATCCATATCCATAAAGACAAATGTTGCATGTTTTCTCTTATATGTGAATGCTAAGTTTGAATCTTCAAGATATGTGTCCTTAATTTGTTTCCTGAATTTTGGAGAATGCAGGAAAATAGTAAGGGGAAAGAGGGAAGATGTGCTTCCAAAGAATGGGAAATAGAATACAGTGATACAAAGGGGAATAATGGAGCAGAAAGACTAAATGGAGTGGGGCATGAGTGGGCAGAGGAGAAGAGAGAGTAAGGGGAGGGATAACCAACACTAAAGGCCTTTTAAAAAGCCACATGGAAACCTACTA
>NW_008359102.1:162453-204705 GCF_000622305.1 Nannospalax galili | reverse complement strand
TGACTTTCGTCTTTCTGAGCTTGATTTACCTTTTTTGGGGTGATTATTTCTAGTTCCAGCCACTTACCTGTGAATTTCATACTTTCATTTTTCTTAAGAGCAGAATAATATTACAACATGTAAATGTACTATACTTTCACTATCCATTGATAAGCTGATGGGCATCTAGGTTGTTTCAGTTTCTTGGCTGTTATGAATAGGGCATGGGCAGGTATCTCTGTATTAAGATAGGGAGTCTTTGGATAATGCCCAATATGGTATGAATGGATCATGTAGGAGATCGATTTGTAGCTTTTTGAGAAACTGCCACACTGATTACCATAATGGCTGAAACAGTTTGCACTCCCATCAGCACAGTGACTAAGTAGTCCTCTTTCCCCATATCCTTATCAGCATTTCCCATCATCCGTTTTTGGTATCTTAGCCATTCTGACTGCAGAAAAATGAAACCTCAAAGTAGTCTGCATTTCCCTGATGGTTAAGATGTTGAACATTTTAAAAAACATTTCTCAACTATTTGTGCTTCATCTTTTGAGAATTCTCTGTTAATTTCTTGCACCAATTTATAATTGGGATGTTTGTTCTTCTGATGCTTAGTTTTTGAGTTCTTTGTATATTCTAGATACTAATCCACTGGTTTGTTTTGTTTTGTTTTGTTTTGTTTTTTACAATCTGTAGATTGCCTCTTCCATCAAATAATAGCATCTTTTGCTGTACAGAAGCTTTTGAGTTTCATGAGGTCCCATTTTTCAGTTGTTTTTAATGCCTGTGCTATTGAGATCTTGTTCAGAAAGTCTTTTCCTGAACCCCTATAAGTTACAGCGTATTCCCTATTTTCTCCTCTATCAGATTCAAGATATCAGGTCTTATGTTGAGGTCCTTGATGTATTTGGAATTGAGGACAGTGCAGGGTGAGAGATAAGGATTTAGTTTCATTCTTCCACTTACAGCTATCCAGTTTGACCAGCACTACTTATTGAAAATGCTGTCTTTTGTCTAAGTTGTGTTTTGGGCCCCCTTTCCCAAAATGAGGTGACTGTAACTGTAGTGCATGGACTTAAATCTGTGTCCTAAATTCTATTCCAATTATCAATGTGTTTATTTTTTTGCCAGTACCATGCTAGTTTTTTTTTTTTTTTTTTTTTTTTTTCCTTCTGAGAATTTCATACATGAGTATTGTCTTGGTATTTTCATCCCTCTCAGTCCATGCTGTTTTTATTACTATAGCTCTACAATATAATTTGAAATCAGGGATGATGATAGTTCCAACATTTATTGTTCAGAATTGATTTTTGTGTTTGAGATTATTTTTTCAATTTCTTGAAGAATTGTGGAGGAATTTTCATGGGCATTCCATTGAGTCTGTAGATTACTTTTACCATAATGACCATTTTCACAGTATCACACTTACCAATTCTTGAGCATGGGAGTTTTTCCCCCTCTTATGATATCTTCTTCATTTTTTTAAATGTCCTTTACTTCCTTGATTAGATTTATTTCAAGATATTTTATGTTTTTTGAGGCTATTGTAAATGGAATCACTTCCCTGATTTCTTTCTCAGAATGTTTATTGTTGGTATATAGGATGGGTGTTGATTTTTGCATGTTAATTTTGCATCCTGATACTTTTCTGGATGTATTTATCAGCCCTAGGAGTTTTCTGGTGGAGTCTTTGAGGTCTTTCAATTCATCTACAAATAAGAATACATTGACTTATTCCTTTCCAGTTTTTATTCCCTTCATCTCTTTCATTCGTCTTATTGCTCTAGCTAAGACTTTGAGTGCTATATTAAACAGGAATGGAAAGAGTGAAGATCCTTGTCTTATTCCTTGTTTTATGGGAATGCTTTGAGTTTTTCTCCATTTAGTATGGTGTTGGCTGCTGGCTTGTTGTATATTGCCTTTATTATGTTGAGCTGTGTCCTGCATCCCCAGAATCTGCATGAATTTATCATGAATTGATGTTGAATTTTTGTCAAAGTCCTTTCCTGCATCTTGGAATTAATCACGTGATTTTTGTTCTTGAGTTTAAGTGGTGCATTACACATATTGATTTATTTATGCTCAATCATCTCTGAATTTCTGGGATGAAGTCAACTTGATCGTGATGGATAATCTTTTGGTAGTATTCTTGCATTTGGTTTGTGAGTATTTAATTGAGTATTTCTGTGTCTATGTTCACCAGACAGATCAGCTCATAATTTTCTTTTTTGCTGGGTCTTTGTCTGATTTTGGTATTAGATTAGTACTGGCTTCATAAAATGAATTTAATAGAATAGTGTTCCTTCCTTCTTTATGGAATAATTGAAGGAGTATTCATATCAGTTCTTTTTTAAAGGTCTGGCTAAATTCATCTGATTCTTTTTAATTGTGAAATCTTTTATTAATTCAACTATTTCATTGGTTTATATTAGTCTGTTTAAATTACATAGGTCATTATTATTATCATCATGTTATTATTAATTATTCATGTCATTCTTTGTTCTGGGAAATACTTGTTTTCCTGCAATGTATTAGTTCACTAAAGATCTTTAACATTTATCCGGGATTCTTTCTCAGATAGGCTTCTATCTAGGTAATCTCTTCTGCCACACTTACCGAAACTAAAAGAGTGGAAAATTGAAATGGGTTTGGCAGGTAAAAGGAAATTATTTTGTATTAAACATTTAATAGACCTATCTCTAAACATTCCATTTTCCCAGTGAAATTTGGTTTTCAATTTTCTGACTCTGTGTCACTTGCTATTCTGGAACATTTTCTCAAAATACATTTTATAAATTACTAAAGATGTCTCCTTTCAAAGACTCTTCCACCAATTAATTATATTAAATCTTGGGAGACTATACCTATCTTCCTCTTGATGATTTCATGTGGTGAATACTCATAAAATATTCTGACCTGATCTCATTTTGAGGACATAAAACTTTAAAAGTTCTATTTTTATTCCTTTATGTCTTCTATAATCTATCTTTTAACATGTCCTAAATCTATTTGAAATAAATGTTTCTGAAATTCCTCTTAACTTCCTCATCCATTGATTCATTGGTTGATTTGCTTAGTTGCTATTGACAGAACAAGTCTATTTGTGGAATTATTTAATTATGTAAGGCAGGTGCTTTTCCAGCTACTAAGACTGATTGATTTGACTGAATCCTACTTGATATTCTCAAAAAAAAAAGGAAAGAATTTTGAAGTTTACAGAAGCCTTCACTGAAACCTGGCCACTATATCCAATGCCCCAATACCATCTCAAGTCAAAGGTTTGATTAAAGTCACTTGGCATAGAAAAGATCACTCAGATATCCCAAAATCATATGAGTGTTAAAACAAGGCCCCACACAAAGTTGAAGTAGAATTAGAAATGGTTTCTACATAAAAATCTTTTTAGTGTGTACAATTAAAATATTTTATTGAGTTTTTGTGCATTTCATATAATAAATCTTAATTAAATTTAGACCCCTCTCTCCACTCCCATACTCCCCTCCCCCCATGATGCACAAGACCCATGCTGACTCAATCAGACAAAAACCCAGCATAGAACAGGGAAACGGGCAGCAGGCCATAACCCTAGCCTAGGAACTATTGGCAAATAATTACTGTGGAGTGAGGCAGAGTAGATCTTCTTCAAGGGAGTGACTCTAGATAGGCTGTCTAGACTCCAGTGGATGAACTTGCACAGAAGAACATCTGGGTACTAATGCTTGACCATATAGGACTTAACATTGAAGCTTTTATAAGCAGCCATCCCATGTCATTCTTAATTCAAATGCAAGATTAATTAATTGAAAGAGGATGTTACATAGGTTGCCCTTGTGTTCTATACTCCTCTATACTCCTATACTGGTGTCTGAGTCAGAAATAGTATACAGGCTCTAGCCATTGGTACAACTTTTATTTCCCAGTCAATGGTCTTTTAGTGTGTTAGACTCTTGTATACATTCCTAAAAGGGTCTGGTCTCTACAGAGGGACGATTCTGAATCCTTGCAGGTCTTTTCAGGATTGCATGAATTCATTGGTCATATGTCCCCTTGTATATAATAAGGAAGGGAGAAATTATGGCAACTAGACATAGTCTAAAAGAAGTAAACATTAACCCTCAGGTAACAAGCATAGATGCTTGTGACCAAATTTTAAAATGTTAGGGTTAATTTCTTTCCTTTTCTTTCCTTTTCTTTTTTATTTAACCTGCTAACATAGCAACACAACAGGAAGATAAGAGAACTGTAGGGCCTTCTGACTCATTTATCTAAAACTAAACAAAAATAGTAGTCAGTATATCAACCATTGAATTGGGCTGTTGGTATATGATTGTTTCAGCTTGAAAGGTCATGTTGCTTACTTGCAAATTGCAGTCTGAATTCAGGTTTAGAGACTGGGCTACAAAGTCTGGTGTCCTTTCTCAGACCAAACAAACAGAGAACCCAGAGGTATTTATGAATGTGTCTGAGTAAATGTCTCTTATTTGGCTCATCAGAAGGCATAGCAGACTCTAGGCACATCTTTAGATCTTTCTGAAATTGTTACGACAAACTAGCCTAATTAAACATTGTATTTCTGTCTTCAGAATCAATGTGGTTATGCTGTTCTAGTCTTTGCAGAAGACCATCTATTTTCATCAGTTTCATTTTTCCTGGTTCCCTGAGGGTGGATTCTGTCCTCAGTGATTAAACAACACCAAGCTTCCTGCAGTTGTCTATTTTTCTGGGTTAGGATATTTGATATATTTTCTTTAAATGCAGTTGTGAAAACCAAATATCAACTTCTTAATTACAAAGCAGAACACAGACTCTTTCTGTGTCTCTGTCTCTGTCTCTGTCTCTGTCTCTCTCTGTCTCTCTCTGTCTGTCTCTCTCTCTCTCTCTCTCTCTCTCTCTCTCTCTCTCTCACACACACACACACACACACACACACACACAGATGATATTTCCCACGCATCTAAGTTTTAAAATGACAGAGAATACAAATCTGATGAATCAACAATTTTAATTATGTCACTTATATAAGTGCAATATGTTGTTAATTATTCTCTCCACTGAATGTAAGGAACGCTAATAAATCTTCTTAAAATGAGTAAGAATTAGTAGGTAAAAAATTTCAGTGTTTCCATTTCGGATTATAAGTCAATTTTACAGGATATTTTCTAAATAGCATTATCATAATACTTAACTTCTTAAGTTAAAGTTCTACTTAGCACTTCCTTATTTTTGACATTAGTCTAAGAGAAGTAAACATTAACCCTCAAGTAACAGAGATTCAATCAAATTGGATTTGTCTTCATAAATTCCATAGCTTCACCTGCCATGTTTTTAAGGTGTTTACTGAGAAAACTTATATCTCTGGTGTTCTATCACATTAAGGCTTGTGACATATGGGAGGTTAACTAGAGCTTCTCTCCTCACATATTATGCAAAACACTGGGAAATTTTAATCACTAAGGAAAGGCTATGGAAATTAAAATATTTTTCTTTCTTCTTTGTAGATAAGACTGTTTACATGGGTATCATAGCTTCCCAACAATGCTGGGACCAAACAGCACAAATCTAGAGAGTTAAAATTGCCTCACAATTGTAAAGAACAGAAGGTCAAAGGCAATGAATTGTCAGAGTTGTTTCAGAGACCCCTCTGATACAGAATGGCTTATCCAATGCCTCTCTCTCTCTCTCTCTCTCTCTCTCTCTCTCTCTCTCTCTCTCGTAGTTTCTGGGAACACCTGGTGGCTCTTTGTCCTGTTGGGGCAGCACACAGTCTCTGCTCTGTCTTTGAATGGAATATGCCCAAGTACCTGTCTAATAGTCCCCATTCCCGTCATTGTATTACAGTCTACTCCAATCCACTGTGATCTTACCTTAGTGTGCCCACATCTGACAAGAGTCTCACTTCCAGATGAAGCTCCGTTTGGAAGTCCCTGATGTATATATAGGAAATTTGGGGACAGTATTCAACTCAGCAAACCCAATCTCACCTTCAGACACAACAAAACAGAAATAAAGAAAACACTGAGCTGCTTAGGGAGGACCCAAAGTGCAACACTGATGACTCGATTACGTGCAGAAGGTACCTTGCTTTGATGGATTTTAGAGTTTGCCTTTTTCCTATTTCCAATCACCAATATCAACTGCAAATATGTTTTTAAATCTTAGAAACTCTGTTTTTAAACATTTCCCCCTTTGTTCCATGAGTTTCTAAACCTAATCTCCCAAAATGATACCAAAGAAAATCACTTTATAGTGTTTCACTACAACATGTGATAAAATCTACAACTTTAGAGAAAATGAATTTTAAGATATTGATTTTATGTACATGTATTCATCTGTGGCTAGTTTTTGGGATTTGTCCCCAGAACCTCCTGCAGATAACCCAAATCCTCAGATGTCAAGTCCCTTACATCAGATACCATAGTATATTTGCAACACACACACCCACCCACACACACACACACACATACACACACACACACACATTTCATGTGCATTAAGGCATGTTTACTTTAGTTATAATATCTCACATAATGTAAATACTGTGTAAACAGTTGTTAAACTGTATTGTTAAGGAATAACAGTCTATGCATAATCAGTGCAGATGTGATTCTCTCCCCCAAACCCTCCATATTTTGTCCCTTCAGAAACTCTGTGTACAAAGACAGAATTGTATTTGTGAATTTGTTTTCTTCCTTCATCACTTATTAAATGTATTTCATTCTTCTAGTAGATTTTTCTCCAGCAAAAGTTTCCAGGATCATACCAGCAAAACTCTGACCAAATTTAAGATTGAGGTTGCATAAGGTGATATTCTAACTTATCTGTGAATTGTCCAACTCAGACCTCAAAAATATAAAATACTCTGTAAGGAAAAGTAAGACATTTTATTATTTGTTTGGTGCAAGTTGCTGTAGTCAAAGAACTTTCGATATTAAGTGAAACCAGTAAGCTGTTTTATTTTCTGTTGCTTCCCCATATCAGTTCTTTTATTATCTGTGGTTTGTTTTTCTCTTTAGGATGTACTTGAACCCTGAAACTCATAGTCACAGAAGTTTTCTTTTGCATTCCACTCATAGACATCAGTAATGAACTGATATAGCCTCTTCCCTGTAGCAATTATTTTATAAATCATTTGTGTAACAGAGTATAGATTAAGGAAGCCAACTGTCCCTGTGGCTATTATAGGACTCACATTTTAGAAAGTTCATTTTTTGACTAATCTAACAATGTGGTTTAAAAGAAGTAAATGGATTCGTTTTAAACAATTGGTAATGACTTCGCTTTTTATGTCTCATCTCTAGGCTATTTAATTTCTTTCTTTTCTTCCAGCATTGAAACAACTAGAATTCACATTTATATATTTTATACACAACATCATTTGGTAATCAAGTATTATAAGAAGCGAGTTTTCTGAAGCATGAAATGGATATATAAATACAGATCTGTGACCTGTAACATCCAATTTCAAATCTTTTATTCAGAAATAATGTTCTAACAGGTAACTCAAGATTGAATTGTATGCATTCAAAAACATCAGACATGTAAAGTGAATTTGAGAAGATTCAATCATCTTGCATTTACAGGGAAGATAATGGCTTAAACAGTTTTTCAGTTTTTCTATTTTTAAACTTGGAACTTTAGAACCTTTGAAAAGTATTTGACATGGAAGGATTTAACATATATGACAGAATACATGAAATCAAGTTTGTGTGGGGAGGGTCTGGGAGGTGTGAATGGGGGGTGTCTAAGTTTGATTAAAATTTATTATATGATATGCACAAAAACCCAATAAAATATTTAAAGACGATAGTAAGGCACATGCTAATATATAATAAAAAACATTTCTTACATCGGGAGAACTAAGAAAATATTGAAGGATTTCCATCGTCCATTTTGAAATTAAGATTTTCCACATCAATTTACTTGATCTTGCTTAGGGGTCTAAAGAAATATGTGACTCTAACCAACTCAAAATACAGGTGGCACCAGGATTATAGGGCTAAATTTCAGTTAAGTCAAGATGTTTTATATCTGTGTTCTTTAGCTCTGCTACAAGTAACAATTTCTTCACATTAGCCTTGTGCATTACTACTTCTGTAAAGGCTAACACTGGGCTTGTGAACATTTTAATTTCCTACCACCAAAGTAAAATCTACCTGCCCAACCCCATGACGTCTGCTTGGTTTAAAGAAATGAATAGCTAAATTTTAATATAAAAATTATAAGTTAAAATTGTTGGACATCTTTAATGTTGGTTTTCCAAAGGTGTTATCTTTCTAAAATACCATAAAAATAACCAATCTTCAGCTATTTTTTATTGTAATTAAAAGAAAGTGAGATAATTATACATTCAAATATGATAAATAAGCCTTTAGGTTCCCATAGCAACACAATCACATCAGTGGAAAACAAACTGTAACTTATGGGAATTTTTGTTCTGTAATCCTAGAATGTGAATGGTAGAGCAGAATGTTCAGAAGGACAAAGTTTAAAGACATCCTCACTACAAGTGGGTTCCAGGCCACTTGGACCATATGAATGTAGGCCTTGTCTTGAAATAAAGGAAGAAATTCTAGTTGAAAACCACGCCCAGCCAGTTTGTAAATTTGGTGATCTATTAACTAACAGTTCTTAATTAATTAGGTGCTTGATTGAATTGACAAATATTATAATTGTGATGAAAAGGGAAAAATCATAATCTGGACATGAAGGGCTAGCATAACACTGTTAGAATGTATTATTTCAGCATGCAATGCACAGCTTTTTTCATATTCTGTTCTGCTTCAGTCTTTAAAATGTGTCAGTAACAACTGACTTAATTTTATTACTTATTTCACAGATCTGACACATAATTTAGAAAACAATGATGTAAAGAAGTTTTCCAAAACCATATGGCTGAACTACCTGAAGATTTAAGATTTCATTATATTAGGGCCTATCTGATGCTCACACAGCATATATTTTTTAAGTAGGTGGTTCTGTTGTGTCTGATAATAAACCCCAAAGCCAGTGTTTTGGTAAGGCCTTGGGAAACAATTCTATTAATAAACTAACAGTTTAGTGGCAGCAGAACACAATGCAAGGACCTCATGACCCAGAGGTCTTTGGTAAGTACTGCATTGCTCGAACCTGTGGAGGGAGAAAGACTCTAGGCTGCACAAGTGGGGAATGGAACCAGACCACTTTCATTCTATGAGACATCCCAATGCTATGGTCTCCAAAATTCATCATCAAACTGGATACAGTAAACTCAATTTGGTTTCTGACTTCTAAATGACTTATTTGTACCCATACTCCATACTAAGGAGTTCTAACTTTGAATGGGGCTTTGTTTTTGCTCGAATACTAAGCACAGCCATCAGTGAAGAATCTTGCATGCAGACGGTTAATTAAGCTGATGAAAACAAGGATTGTGCCGTTTGCCCACCATTGGGGGCTCTTGTTGCTTCTCCATGGCTGTGACAAAAGAGACCAAACCAACTTGGGGAGGCAAGGGTGTAATTTAACTTACATTTCTCAGGTCACAGTTCACCACTGAGAGAAGCCAGGGCAGGAACTCAAGGCTGGAACCTGGAGGCAGTGTTGAAGCACAGACCATGGAGGAGCACTGCTTACTGTCTTCTCCCCTGGCCTGTGCTCAACATGCTTTCTTATGCAACACAGGACCACCTGCCCAGGGACGGCACCACCCACACTGGGCTGGGCCCTCCCACAACTCAATAATCAAGAAATGCCCCAAACAGACATGGCTATAAAGCCAATCCAATGGAGGAAACTCCTCATTTGAGGTTCCCTCTACCCAGATGTGTCAAGTTGACAACTGAAGCTGTCCAGTACATTGAATTTTCAGTACTTAAAGTTATTTTTGACATACCCTGGATATCAGTACCTAAGTGAATTTTGCCTATTGATTCTACCAGTTTAATTCTAAATTTATCTGATTTCTTCTATTTCTTAGATTTTAGGGAAGGCCACAGCATTTCCTCACATATGTACAACATGAGGCATTTAATTGCATAGACTATAAATATATTGTCCCATAAAGATACAGAAATCCAAGAGAGTGGGTTATAAAACATATGAAAATTATGTCTCAATTTGCTGCTAGTACTATTTTGCAACAGAGATATAAGCATGGGAACATGAATTAATAGGTCAACTTTGCAGCATATAGAGTAGGAACTAAATAAGTCAAAACAAACAATGCTGAGTCAGAAGAACCTGAAAGCTCAGCAGCAGAGAATTGCCTAATTAAATGACAGTATGTTCTACTCAAGGCAACATTATGTGGTAAAATTGATCAGGGCTGGAGAGATTGTCCAGTTTGTAAAGTACCTGTTGCAACCAGCACTAGTACATGTAGTATGTGGAAAAAAGGAGTTACAGGGAAACTCCTAGAACTTGCTGGTCAGTCATCCTTGCCAACGGGAGAGCTCCAAATTCATTGAGAGGTCCTGACTCAGAGAATAATGTGGAGCTTGAAAAAAAGAAAACACCATTACCAAACTCTGATTTCCATACTCACATGCATATATGTACATGTGCATCCTCATACACACATGTGTGCACATACACGAATAGAGTACACACCAAAATATTTTTTAAATTATCAAGTGTGTAATATTAAGTGAGAAAGTATGGTATAAAATGATGAACACATTATTTCTACAGTGAAAATAAACTCGTTACCTAAGGCGAGAAGACATAAAAACAGTGATTGTGGTGGGATGAAGGAATAGTAAATATTTTTTCAAAGTTATTGTGAGATGTTGGAAGATAATTGCAGGTTTCCATGTGAGTCCCTATCCCCATTTCTACATGACCTTGGATTGTCTAGCTGAGTGCATTATATTAAATTGACCTTCACTCTCACCAAGAGAACGTAAGGCTTAACTTATGTCTATGACTTATTCTATTCCCCTAGCCAGAGTTATTAGCTCAGGAATAAAGATAATCAGTCAAAGTTATATTCTGAGCACTCATTTTATTTTGAATCTTGAGCTTAATGCCAATTATCATAGTCTAGTTTTCCTGAAACTATAACTTAGAGTAAGAATTAAATCAAGCACTAACATTTTGCTTATGAGGCACAAACTCCTGGCCAAGGGAAACAAGAAAACAGAGCAGTAATATGAAAAGAATGCACTAACACTAGTGTGATGTGACCTATTATCAGGTGGGCAGCACCTTCCCCTGAGCATACAGAACAGGTTGCCCAGCAGGTGGTGCCATGATAACCTTCCTCCTTGTTCTTGGCAGATGTGTTCCCTACTGAGTGCAAAGTCTCTGCACCAATTTCTTATGCAGTAGCCAGCTTCATCCTAAATCCTACCACATCATTAAGCATCTTATCTCACCCAAGCTCTCCTTCCCATGGCTCTGCACCTCCCTACACTGGCCTTCCACCTCCCCAAATGTATACTAACATATTAATATTTTCTTTAGGTATTCCTCTGAAAGAGGTGAATAATTTTTAAAATGCTTTTCAGCTTTCCTGTTTGTGTGCTTATGCTTATGGGATAGGGTTGAGAGTGGACACTGAATTACAATGAGGTGTCACCTATATTTACATTTGTGGCTAGATTAATACCGTTTAATAGCTTTTTTATGGTTTGCGGTTATAGACAAATGTACACATTTTAGGAAGAGCAAGGCTATCGTGTGTTTACTCTAACATTTTTACCCAAAATTTCATCTTACGAATCTGTAGAGCATGGGACAAAATAGCTTAAATCTTTGAAAGGTCTCAGATTTGGTATTGTCCTTTGGGGTAAGAAGTTTATTAGAAAAGTCATTTTAAAGAATTGCTTTTCTCTCTCTCTCTCTCTCTCTCTCTCTCTCTCTCTCTCTCTTGAGAAAAGAACTATAATCTGTGAGAGAGCTCTGATTTTTTTTTGTGTTTTTTGGTAAGAAGTGTATTATAAAAAACATTTTTAAAAAAATCTTTTCTCTCTCTCTCTCTCTCTCTCTCTCTCTCTCTCTCTCTCTCTCTCTCTCTCTCTGTACTTAACACAGGTAACCACTCAGGTCCCCAAAAGGTATTGGATTCCCTTGAACTGAAGTTACAGGCTATTGTGAGCTACCTGACATGGGTGCTGGGAACCAAACTCCAGTCCTCTGGCAAGTACTCTCAACCACTGAGCCATGTCTCCATTATGGAGCAGAGTTATGAGTGCCATGAACATACATAAAGGCAGCAGCAAGGAACGACAGAGGTTCTGATATTTCAGGTTCATGCAGCAGAGTGGCAGTCTTTTGTAATATGTCTTAGTAGAAGGGGGAAGGTTTCACAGAGTGAACTTAAGACTGTCTCTGATTAGGGTGAGGGGAGTAATTCTGAGAAAGGAATGCGATACTCCAAGGATGTGTGGGAAGTTAGGAAGAGCAGTACATCTAATTGAGGTGCTGTCATATGGGTGAGGGTGTGTTGTCACTGGTGGCCTTCTGGATGTCAGTTAGGAGGGAAGTGTGCCCATGGACTCACATCCTCTCTGTAGGGTGTCCATCTCTCACCATAGCTGCTGGAATCCTAAGATAAACTATGGAGATGGAGATGGAGAATGCTACAGATGGGCATAACTTGAACAGTGAGTGTCTGGTTCAGGATTCTAATAGTGTCAACATACTCCATCAAAAATGAATACATTCATTCAAAATAATATACTGAGTATACACCATTAAGCCAGGATACAGAGGCAGGACTTTAAAGTATGGATAAGCAAAGGGCCCACTTTTCTATCAGATATTTATCCACTGCATGAGTCCTCAATGAATTGAGAGTGTCAATTTTTTGTTATGTTAAAAATAATTTTAGTCATTAAACTTACTTAGATTCTGACATTCAGGAACTCCCTGTTGCATGGACTTATCCTCCACCTGGCAAGCTAGACTTTTGTAAAGCTGTGAATGGAGGCCTTCTTCCTGGCTTGGATCCACCCACTTGCCCCATCACCACAAATGAACTTGACTGTGGACACACTGCAGGAGTGCAGGAGGGGAGGGGCAGAGAGACTCAGTCATGCCTTCCATCCAACCAGCTGGTTTGAGTTGTACATGGGGGGAGAGACTAAGGATAGAAATGGGCAGCAAGCCCAAATAAACCCACCGGTTTCCCAAACTGCAGTTTGGTGGAATCCTACCTTGCTTTACCATAAGGGCATGGGGAGGAAGGGCCCTGATGCTCTTTGTGCCTTCCAGAAGGAATTTTAGTAACACTCCCTATTCAGTTGTATCTACTAATTTCAGAGGAACCAGTTTTGAAGCAGGATAAAAAAGCAAATAAGAAAATCATGGGCACATGGAAAGGGAAAGGAGCCCCTTACCCAGGAGCCTGATTAAAGCCATCCCCAACTGAAAGCAAGAATTCCAACACAATTAAAACCATTTTCTGTATCGATTGTAGACATAGAGCTAGTATTCCTTTCATATATAGATATTTTATATAAAAGTAATAATGCCTGAGGCTTAGGACTAAGGGTATATGACCTTGGGTAGGGCCTCATTCCTTTCCTGACACATTCCACTGAGAATCTCAAACAAGACTGTTAACCTCCTTTACAGTAGAGATAACTTTCTGCATTCTGGGAATCTTATTCCTTGTAATCCTGTCAAGGGCCCTCAGGAACAACTGTGTGATTCTATTTGATTTTTTAAATAATTTTTATTTAATTTTTGTGTATTTCATATGAAACATCTTAATCATCTTTATACCCCCTCCCCCGTGCACACCCTCCCGCAGCCCCCCACACCAGATTTCATGCATTCTGTCAACTTTGTGTACCCAGATGTTCCTCAATGAAGTTCATTCACTGGGGTCTAGTCAGTCTATCTAGAGTCAGTCCCTTAAAGGTCAACTCTCCCTCACCCAGCAGTAATCAGCTGCCTATAGTTCCTTGGCTAAAGTTGGGGCCCACTGCCCATTTCCCCAGTTCTATGCTTGGTTTTTGTCTGCTTGAGTTTGCATGGGTCTTGTGCATACTGACTGCTGACACAATTGCTATAGGTTTACATGCGCAAGGTCCCAGGAACCTGTAAGACGCTCTTTCCCTAGGGTCATGCCCCTCCTTCCCTGGCTCTAATCATCTTTCTGCTCCCTCTTCCGAAAAGGTCCTGAGCCAGCCTGGGTGGGTGAACTTTAATATAAGCGTTCTGTCTAGGAGTCCATACTCTGTAGACTTATTCTCTACATGTTGACTGTTTTTGGTCTTTTGTGTTCAGTTGAAGCCAGCTCTGTACACACCATGATTTGGGTTTGACAAGCTCATTAGCAGAGAACACAGGCAAGCAAAGTATGACATAGACGCGTATGCTGTTTTACGTCACTAAGCTTCTGGTGAACTTGCTGTGGTGACACCAGAAAGCTCTTTTTTTTAAAAAAAAAATTATTTTATGTGTATGAGTGCATTGCTTGCATATGTGTAAGGGCACCCACGCTGTGCAATGCCCACAGAGGTAAGAAGAAGGCATCAGATTCCCCTTGAAACTGGAGTTATCAACAGTTGTTAGCTGCCATGTGGATGCTGGGAATCAAACTTGGGTCCTCTGCAAGAGCAGTCAGTGCTCTTAACCACTGAGCCATCTCTCCAGCTCCTACACCAGAAACTTCTTAGAATGAATCAATGTTGTATAAGCCTAAGAAAATGATGGGCTTTGAAATGAAAATCCAAAAGCCTGAAGAAATTAAAAGCACAGCTTTCACCTCAAAGAAAATAGGAGATAGTTTATTCTGGAGTCAAATATAAATGACCATGACAGGAATGCAGATTTAGGCTACCCCAAATTCCATCTTATCATACGGTTAACAATTTCATGAAGTTCTTATAGTAACAGAAGAAAGAAAGTCATAAATAAAAACACTTCAAACACATTGATGGGTGGTACATGATAGACCAGTTACAGCAAAGCCAAGGAACCTCTACTGTTTTCTGAGGAAATTCTTAGCCTTACAGTTGGTGGAATCTAGAGGTCTGTGAAGACATCTTAAAAGGTTTCAATTGACAGTCACAAGGATGTAAGGTCAGACACAGAGGTTAGCAAGGAATAGCTATTAAGGGAGCTAAAGATAAGTCAAGATAAATTATAATTAGACTCTGGATGTTAATCCAATCTCTCCTCAGTCACTGGAGTTCTAATCAGCCAATCTGCCTTGAAGATGGAGTTCCTTTCAGACAGCTTTAGTTCATAAGCCTGAAAAGAAGAGTAATATCCTTACTCTTTCTGATGAAATAATAATTTTATTTCACCTTAAAAGGAAATTTGATGAAAATTTTATACTAAATGATAAAATATTCTCTATTAAGAAAGCCACTCAGAAGTGAAAGCAACATGCCATTCTTATTTAAGAAGACATTTCCTCCTTATCAGATAAAAAGCAAACCAGCTTGAAGAATGAAAAAGCACAGTTTGGATTTAGTGTATGTGAGTATGAGAGTGTGTGTGAACATGACATGCTATGGTTAAGCAACCAGCCTTAAGAAGGAATAAAACCTTTTTGATTATACTGACTTCCTTTGTTTTAAGTTTAGATTACTTGATGGCTCCCAGCACTTGTCTGTTTTTTACCTGGGGAAAGGAAAGTTTCCATTAGGAGCAGAAAACACTGCTCAAAACTGCAAAGTAACTCATTTCAGCCATAAAATAATTGTTACCGAAAGCAACTAAGATTATATTGGCAATTGCTATAAAAGGGAAATTATATCCTTTTGCTGTATGTTTTGTGACTAATTTCTATGTTCTATCTTAACACTGTTTTGGAAAAACATATTAGATACATATATAATTAGTAAGCTTTGTAGCTCCTTAAAGGTTCAACAAAATCTAAAACACACCCAAGAATGCCCACAGTAGTCTCAGTATTGAGACTCTTTTAGGATATTACAAATTAAGTTCTCTAATCATTAAAGATCTTATCCTTAGTGATTGAGCTCTTGCCTTCTATTATATTGTCCTTTCAATTTTTTTAAAGTTTCATGATTATTCCTCTGCAAGTCCCGATCGTCTCTTATTCAACACTTAAGCTAAGGGAAAAGTTAATATTCTAATGAAATCGGACTCTTTAAGTGAAATAATTGTAATGCACACTTCAACATTCAACTACTCTCCCATCAAACATTGCAGTCTACTCACTTAAGCAGAATTATCCCTACTGAAAATACAGGACAGTCACCACAATGATGAGTAATGCCTTTCCTTCTTAATTTGTTTGATTCTTAAAAGAGTGAATTTCCTTTTATTTGTTAAGAACTTGCCTCTGGACTGAGAGCTCTGCAAAGATGTAAATGTTACCAAGTTTCAAATCAATAGCCTAAGGAGAGAGTAGGTCTAGTTAACAGCATTTTAACGAACAGGGAAACAAGACAGGAAGGATATCCAGAGACATTTGCAGACAGTCTCCACTATCAGGACATTTCAATCAAAAGGCCTGATTTCCCCTTATGCTGGCAGGTAATTGAGTGAAACTAGGTCCAACCCCAACTGTCTTTTGCAGCTGGTTCCACAGATTAAATTCCCTTGTTAATTGTCTATCAGTTTTCTGAGTGCTTCACCCTGAAATCATTTTCTCCTCTGGGATCTCCTGGAGCTTTCTTTCCACCTGAGCCATTCATTGAGCAGGTGCTGCTTTCTGTAGCCTTTAACATTTGTGTAGAGGTTTCTTTTCAATCTACTTAATTCTAAAGAGGTGCAGAGGGGAAATGTGGAAGCAACCAGCTTTCTTGAAGTGGCTAATATGTTGCAGGTACTTTTAACGTCTGGGAAAATGAATTTCCAGATGCTGTTGAACTTCAAAAAGTCAGAAGCAATACCACCTGCTTGGTGATGCCTACTTTACAGAAAGAGGCTTATGTTTTAGTCCAGCAATCTGAAAATTACAGTGTTTTATGTATATTTTCACTGAGTTTCTGTGTTTTCATATAATAGATCTTAAACAAATTT
The DNA here is from genome assembly GCF_000622305.1 of Nannospalax galili. NCBI lineage: Eukaryota > Metazoa > Chordata > Mammalia > Rodentia > Spalacidae > Nannospalax > Nannospalax galili. The sequence goes on along the minus strand of NW_008359102.1, from coordinate 187,794 downwards.
AGACCCCCTCCCCAACCACAGCACCAATAACCCCCTAACAGATTTCATGCATTCTGTCATATAATGTTAAGATCTACTGGGTCAAACATTTGTACTCAAATGTTCCTCTGTGCAAGTTCACCCACTGCAGTCTAGCCAGCCTAACTAGAGTCACTCCCTTAAAGAAGATCAACCCTCCCTCACCTGTCCCTAGATAGGACTCCTATATTAAACCTCACTCACCCATGGCTCAAGGACCATTGAGGACAAGGGGATGGAAGAGTCAGGGCTGGTCCATGAACATAAGGAAACAGAGGTTTTCAGGCCTCTGGAAACTTGCTCATATGAATTTGCAGCAATGGTGACAGCATGCACCAGACCCATGCTGACTCAATCTAAAAATGCCAATATTCATTAATGTGGTCACAGAGGAGCTGTGCATGGCCACTTAATACAATGTCTTCCTTTACGGTTAGGAAAATAGGAATAGGCAGCATTTATTGAGCACTTGCTGCAGGCAAGTACTGCTCTAAAGTGCTTTACATGTTTGTTAGTTTATGCTCACAGGAACCATATTCCCATTTTGCAATTGAGGAAACGGAAACATAGTGAGGCTGGGTATTTTTTCCCAGGATACCTGACTATTAAACGGTGCCACCAGAATTAAACCTGATCAGTCTGGATATATAACTTTGCATCTAAGCATCATGAATCCCAATGTCAGTTTCTCAGATATGACAGGACAGACACATGTGCATATGCAGTAACACCAGCCACTGTGGGCCACACCGTCGTACTAAGTCTCTGTATATAGAAACTTGAAACAGAGAAGTCATTCATATCAGAAAGATTTTTGCCATTTTTGCCCAATTATATTGAAGCTTAATATATAGTCTGTCCTTTCTTTATGCTAACGTTTACTTACCATAAATGGCTGCAAATATTTCATGCTCTGTAATTCAAGTCCTCAGAGATGTCCCAGGTAATAGCTGCCTTCTGATAGTCACACTTTTATTAATGCCCTCACTGTTCCACTCTTCAGTTGAGTTGCTGATGGGAAAGTGAGCTGCCAGAAGTACTATGGACATGAAAAGAAACCTTGCAAACAGCTATGAGTGAGGCTGGAAGACGTCCCTCCCAAGGTCAAGCTACCACCTTGAGTGCAGGCTCATGAGAGTCCCTCAACCTGAACCATTCTGCTGAGTCACTTCTGAAAACCTTTATCCATGTAACTAAAGAGTATCATATGCTATTGTTTTCAGTTTTTAAGTTTTGGAGTAACTCTTATACAGCTACAGATAACTGAAATATATCACAATGTTAATTTATGTATGAGGTACAGGGATAAATACTTGATACCTTCTTTTCACAAAACAAGATATTATTGTTAGGCCTCTTCTATGTATTAGCAAGACATGCTACAAAGACAAGATAGCTGCTTGAAGCTCAAATGGAAAACTGGAGCTTTAGTCTAAGTATTAAGGTTTGTGGGTTTTGTTGTTGTTGTTACTTGAGTTTTTGTTTTTTTGGTTTTGTTGTTTGGGTGGTTTTGCTTGTTTGTTTTGAGGGAATCTCACTGTACTGCTCAGGCTAGTTTCCATCTTGTAGACTTAAGTATTCAAACTTCAGCCTTCTGAGTAGCTGGGCAAGTCAGGCAGTTTTACCATGCCTGGCTTAATCTAAGTATTTCTAAATATGTGAAAAAATATATAGTGTGTAGGAAGGGAATCTGTGTTGATTGACTCATTGATTCATGACAAACATGTCCAAGGAACCATAAGAGAGAATAAAAATGCAAGTTCTGTTATTTATATGGTACCATAAAAGACCTATGGGATGTGGATTTTTCCATCAAAACTTCCTTCACCTTCCTGGGTGCCTCTTTTATTGTTAATCTTAAACTTCTGGCCTTCCACTCTTTCTCTGATTAATGCCTCTGGGGCTATGATTTCCCATATACAGGAAGCAATACAAAACAGTCCAGAGATCACTCACTGCATCTGTCATTCACTACATTGGTGCTAGATGTGATTTGAACATGGCCTTCCTAAATTCACATTGAAACCTGGTCCCTGTGTGGGGGTATTTATTTCTCCTAAAGACAAGGTATTGAATCATTTCAGAAATGAGAAAATTCAAGTTCATAAAGCTTAGAAAGCTTCCTAGCAGTGCTTAAGAGCACTTGCTGCTTTTCCAGTGGACCTGGGTTCAGTTACCAGAACCTACATTAGACAGCTCACAACTGCCTGAAATTCCAGTTCCAGGGGATCTGACATCCTCTTCTGGCCTCCACAGACACTGCACTCATGTGATGTACATGCATATACTCAGGGAAACACACATCCACCTAAAACAAATAAATAAATAGATGATAGGTAGATGATAGATAGCTAGATGATAGATAGATAGATAGATAGATAGATAGATAGATAGATAGATGATAGATAGATGACAGATAGATGACAGATAGATGATAGATATCTTTTTTAAAAAGAAAGAAATCTCTATATCAGACCTCTACTGCTGGCTAGAGTGGAGTACCTGAAATCATACAAAATATTCTTCCAAAAACATTCACAAATGTGAAATTTAAATTGAAAACTGCTAGCTGCAGACAAAGGACAAGGAGTGAGACAGGGGATGTTGAGGAAAGTCTAAATTGGCATTTATCTTCTGAGGACTTCGCTTAAGATCACAGCATAGCGTACAAGCTAAAATGAAAAAAGTGGTCCAGAGATTTGGGAGTCTCACTGGGCTAGGACAGCAAAATTTAGGACACGGTAATTACCACAGCAATTGGGACTTGCTTGAGGGGCCATACTCTGTCCAAGAATGTCCAAGAACTAAATAAGGCTAATATTCTTTGTATAAAGTTTGAGCCATTATGACTTGAGGCTGGAACTGGATCTGTTGGAAGCTGGGGGGGGGCGGGGCTGGAGAGATGGCTCAGGAGTTAAGAGCACTTGCTGCTCTTACAGAGGGCCTAGGTTTGATTCTCAGCACCCATATGGCGGCTAACAACTGTCCATAACTCCAGTTCCAGGGCATCTGATGCTCTCTTCTGACATCTGAAGGCATTGCATGACACAGGTGCACTTACACAATGCAAACAATACACAAACACACACACATGAAGAAATAATAAAATGTCTTTTTAAAAACTTAGAAGCTAAAAAAACTAGGTGAATGTGTCTTTCTCTCATAGTGCCAGGGAGACAAAAATAAAACTAATTTATCCAAAAGAAAGGAAACTAAAACATATGTGTAGGTTTTGTGTTGCACCACTGAAAGACCATCTTCAGGGAATAAGGGAAAGACTAAAATGAACACACCAACACCAGGTCAACAAAATTAACTTTACTTTCCAGAAAATGATTAAACTCTCCCTATAGAAACATCAGTCAAATCCTCTAGAAAATTTTATACCCCTTTCAAACATTTTATCAAACCTCCACCAACATTCGAGGAAACAAAATCAAACAAGCAAATCATGAGTGTTTCAGTGTTGTTATGGATGAGCACGAAAGTGGCTGATCTATACACAAGAAATAAAATGAGGTCATGGAAATTCCATAAGAGAATTGGAATACATTTTAAAAATCAGGAAAAAGCTGGGCCTGGTGGCGCATGCCTTTAATCCCATCACTCAGGATCTCTGTGAGATCAAGGTCCAGTCTGGGCTACATACTAAGTTCCAGGCCAGTAGGGGCTACAGGGAGACCCTAGCTCTAAAAAGTTTTTGAGAATCAGGAAAAATACATAGAAATGGGAAATAAGGTAACTAAAATTGACAATAAAGTTGATGGATTTGACAGCAGGCTAGACAGATATGATGAGAGGATTAATTAGCTAGAAAATAGGAAAGATTAAAGCACAAAGAATAAATGAAACAGAAGAGAGGCAAACAGAAATATGAAGCATAGTCAAAAATGTGTAACATAAATGGGAATGGAATTGCAAAAGGGAAATGAGAGACTAGAGAATCAGAAATATTTGAAGAGATACAAGCAATGGTAAGTTTGGCTTTGAAACAAAACAGTGACTATTATCACTAAATTTATGCAACAGTATGCGGAGGATCTTATTGCAAATAAAATAACCAATAGAAGAAAAGGTGGAGGAGAGAGAGAACAAAGGAAGGAACACAATGAAAAACCCTGAAGTGTTTTATACACACACACACACACACCAAGCACGTGAGCACATCCACCCACACAAGAGTGTCCATAGCAACATCCTTCGAGATAGTGAAAACTGGAAAGAATTCAAATGTATACCAAGAGAAAAACAAAAGAGTTTCCGTAGAACCACACAATGGAAGCCAGAGAGCGGTAGGAAATGGACAGCCACACAGAAGGCAGGGGAATCTCAGAGACAGTAAAAGAAGCTACACCCGAAAGAATACATAAAATATGGTTCATTTATGTAATATTCAAAACCAGGCTATTCTATGGCAATTAGAGTGAAGAGGTAGCCAGCAGGGCCAGGAGGCTTCTGAGGGGTAGCAATTAGAATACATGATTTCATATACATTTTTATCCAAAGTATACATTTATGGTCAACAATATGGTCAAAAGATAGCAAAGATATTTAAGTGTAGTTTCTAAAACTCTGTAAGAGGTGAAGTTTCCTTGAAATACCATTTGAGAGGTCCTATCTAATTATGAAATTGCAAGGAACGCATGTAATCAGCCATGACTTAAGATTATATGCATATGTCAACTGTGTTCCAATCACCAAGGAAATTTTCTGCAAGTCTGTGAACTATTTTCATCTCCTCAGTTCACAGTACCTAATTTTAGTCCAAACTTGTTTTTATCATTCCAAGTTCTCTTCATACCATGGTTAATAAAACAGTAACCTCATTAAATGACAAGATCATGGACAAATCTGAGTTATAACATGCTTTAGTTGTGTTATCTTAGAGTGATTGTAAGGAAACTTCTATCAATAATTAAATTTGTTATTAACTGCTACATAAAAGCATTTAAAGATACTTATTTATAGGGTACCATCAGGTGTTCCAATATATGTATACACTATATAATGTTTAAATCAAGTTAAGCCTATATATCATATCATACATTTATTAATTCTTTATGGTAAAGACACTCAAAAAATATTTTCTTCTAGTATTTTGAAATGTTTACTGCATAACTGTTACCTATCTATAGTCAATCTACTGACAATACCATCCCAGAACTTCTTATTCTTAGCTAACTATAATTCAGTGCCCTCTCATTAACCTTTCCCATCCCTCCTTCTCCCCCTACACCAGCTTTTAGACAGCATCAGCTACCATTTGACTCTCAGACTCTAGGAGATCAGCTCATTCAGATTCCACCTGTGAGTGGAATCATCACAGACTTGTGGTTCTGTGCCTGGCCGATATCACTAATTCTTTTTTCCGTCAATCCATCAGAAATGACAGAATTTTATACATTTCATCATTTAGTAGCATTCCGTTGTCTATGCCTACAATTTTCTTTCCCACTCACCAGGTGATAAGCACTTAAGTTGTTTCTGTCTCTTGATCATCATTTAGTAGCATTCCGTTGTCTATGCCTACAATTTTCTTTCCCACTCACCAGGTGATAAGCACTTAAGTTGTTGCTGTCTCTTGACTGTTGTGCATAATTCTGCCATGAACACGGGAGTGCAATGTGTCACTGACGTGCTGGTTTCATGACCTTTGGTTGCTCATCTGGTGATAGGATTTGCTGGATCTTACGGCAGTTCTAATGTTAACTTTCTGAGGCGCCGCCATGCTGGTTCCCCTCACGGCTTTGCTGATTTACACTCACCCCAATGGCCTATAACATTCTTTGTGCTACTTTCTTCCCAGCCTTGTCACCCTTACTTTTTGGATAATAGCCATTCTTGCTGGAGATAGACAATCTCTCATTGTTCGCAGCGTTGATTTGTATTTCTCTAATGATTAGTGATCAGTACTGTCTCATATATCGATTGGCTAGTTATATGAATTCTTTTGAGAAATGTCTATTTAGGTCTATTGTCCCCATTTAAAAACCAGGTTACTTGAGTTTTGTTGGTTTTTGGCTACTAAGTTTTTTAGTTCTTTATATATTCTGGATATTAATCCCTTGTCATTGGTACCAGAGAGTTGGGTATTGCTTTGACAGACCTGACCTTGGTGTTTTGGGGGAGGACTGTGGAAGCGTTTGGAACTTTGGACTGGAAAAGCCATTGAGTACTTAGTTTGTTGCTGTGGAGCTTGGGACAGTTATACTAAAGAGAAATGTAGATGACGGAGGCCTGACTTGTGAAGCTTCAAATGGAAGTGGAGGGCTGTTTGTGCAATATTTGGACTTGAAAAACCATTGAGTGCTTAGAGTTTGTTGCTGTGGAACTTGGAACAGTTATGCTGAAAGAGTTGTGAACAATGGAGGCCTATCTTGTGAAGCTTCAAAGGGAAGCAGACACTGTCAGGGCTGTTTGTGTGATATTTCAGATTAAGAATCTGTGGGTTCTGGTCAGCTGGGGCTGAAGAAACAGCTGTGATTAAGAAGAGACCAGAACCTGAAGCAAAACCTTTGCTTTACTGGGACAACTGATACTGGTTAGCTGGGGCTGAAAAACCAGCTATAAGTATCAAGAGACCAGCATCATTGTGGTAAAATCTTCTGGGAAGTATTTCCTCAGGATCTGCACACAGAAGCTGTGGTTTAAGAGGGGGCCTGAGCCTCTATCTCTAGCTGAAAGCAGTACTTGGTAATGTGTAAGAGTCTCCTGCGTGGTTCTGGTGTTGAAAGTGTGAAGGGGTCACAGAGAGCAACTGAGGCTTGGCACTCTGAGAGGCCAGGAAAGGCCATAGGTGAAAATGCAGCTTCAGTTTCAGTGGAGACCCCAGGATTAAAGTGTTCATAAAGAGAAACTGAGGCTTTGCACCTCAGAGGCAAGAAGAGGCCATTGGTGAAGGTGTAGCCTCAGTTTCAGTGAAGATCCCTGCTTTTTGGAAATGCCAGGACCATGGGACAACCACCAAGTCAGCGGCAGGTGTGAAATGGGGCTGGCCTGGGTCTTCAAGACAATCTGTGTGTGCTGTCAATGGCAGAATCAGAGAGGTGGAGCTGCCAGAACCCTTTGGAGCCCAGAAGATTGAGAGTAAATCCCAGATATCCAGCTTTGAGCTACTTTGCTGGACTTTGGTTTTGTTTAGGTGTGCCCGATTCTTCCCTTTGAAATAAGACAGAACTTGTTTTGGATTTTACAGGAGCCCCCAGTTAAGAGACTTTTAAAAGAGACTGTGAACTTTTAGATGTTTGGATTTCTTTTAAGGACTGTGGGGCTTTTAAGGTTGTACTGTCTTACGTTGTGATATTAATGCTAATATCATATCTTGGGGCTAAGAATTAGAAAGGCTATGGTTTAATAGTGATGTTTATGTGTCAAGTTGACAAGGAGTCAATTGTGCTGGATAGCGTTAGTGTCAACTTGACACATTGGGTTGAGGGTGCCTCAATTAGGGAATTGCTTCTATAGGACTGGCCTATGGTCATGTCTGTGGGGCATCTTCTTGATTGTTGAGTAATGTGGGAGGGCCCAATTCACTGTGGGTGGTGCCACCTCTGGGCAGGTGGGCCTGTGTTACATAAGAAAGCAGGCTGAGCAGGGGCCAGGGGAGCAAGCCAGTAAGCAGCATTCCTCCATGGCCTGTGCTTCAGCTCCTGCCTCCAGGTTCCTGCTCTGAGTTCCTACCTTGGGCTCCCTGATGAATTGTGACCTGGGAGATTTAAGATAAATAAACTCTTTCCTCCCCAAGTTGGTAGTGGTCAGAGTGTTTTGTCACAGTAATGAAGAAACAAACTAGGACAAGGTCTATCATCCCCATTTAAAAACCAGGTTATTTGAGTTTTGTTGGTATTTGGCTACTAAGTTTTTTAGTTCTTTATATATTCTGGCTATTAACCCCTTGTCATATGTATAGTAGAAAATGTTATTTTTTTCCTTTTCTGTATATTTTTTTCCTTATAAAATTTCATTTCTTCTATGTAGTAGTGTTCATACATTATCTGTTCAGATTTGCAGATATATAGTCCTCATGAAAATACTTCAAGTGCAATTTAAAATTTTATGGATTTTAGCCAGGCCTAGTGGTGTATACCTTTAATGTCAGAACTTGGGAGGCAGAGGTAGGCAGATCTCTGTGAGGTGGAGGCCAGCCTGTTCTCCATAGGGAGTTCTAGGCCAACTATGGCTACAAGGAGAAACTGTCTCAAACAAATATTTGTTCATTTTACTGTATGCATGTTGTATCCATCAGTAACAGTCACCAAGAAAGACCTGCAGCCTCAGCTCTTGCCCTTTCACTGAGACAAATAGTCTCAGATTCCTGACTTCCAAACCTAAGAAACTCTGACTGAACTGCCTCTCCATACTCCTACTATCTCATGCTTTACCAAACCTTTTTGGAGAGTACATTTGCTCTTCTTTAATTAATAGTCTTCTAGACTTTCTATCTGCACCCTTGTCTGAATCCTGGTCTTGTTTTCTCTCATGTTCTTGTTATAAACACGACCTTGGGCTAAGCATGAAAAGTATGGAGCAAGTGCCGATCTTGAGATGCAATGAAAAAGCACACTTTTCTTTCAGCCCTGGTAGAATAAGTCACAGTTTCCAGGAGGAAAGCTCACTTCAAAGTGCTCTCAGAAATCCAAACACGCCTGCAGCTGGAGGGACACACAGAACTGCGCTTGCTACTCAAGGTTCGCATGTTCTTATTGGCTAAGCCAGTGTATTTCTTGACTTAATAGAATTCACTGAAAATTCCCTTCTGCTTTTCATCTTGCATCTCTAATCTGAAAACTTTCCACTGCTCAGTTCTAGTTTATTCAAGCTGCAATTTCCCCACCGGGAGGAAAATGTAGCAATTATACTTGTATTTCTGTTAAGAGAATTTGCAATCACTGCATTTTACATTCAGCTGGTTTAGTTTACGTTAAATTTGCCTCTATATTAAAAACTATGCCTGTTTTTGTGCAACTGGGAGAAAGGGGGCACAGGAAAGGAGAAGATAGCAGGGATCCAATATTCTTCAACTAAATTAGAACAATCTGGAAAAACACTGCTGATTAGGGATGGTAAAGTCATTCTGGGTGAATTCATAGATTTAACCCAGGGAACTGACTGTGTGTCTGGGCACTAATTTGCTTCAATAAAATGCTACTAATAAAATGATGGATCCGAGATCTAATGCACTAAGCTTGGCACATCATAGATGATCCCTCAGTCAGTGAAACTGCAGACTCCTATTGTCTCATTATGTCTCAGATCCAAAGGCACCACTGAAGCAAAGCCTATAGTGGAATTATCACAGCTTGCTGCCTCTGAGCTTCCCATCTATTCCTCCTCCTTCTGTGTCATATCCACATACTAATTACCTGTTCTCTCCATGTCATTTAATAATAATCCCAATCAAAGAAGCCAACATTAAAGGAAGGAAGTAGGGGTAGGGAAGAGAAATGGATGGATGTAGATTGCTATGCACTAACAAATCAAATTTAAAGAACCTGGACTACCTGCTGGGAGAGACAGCCAAGGAGAAGCCAACAGCCAGGTACATGTGTTTTTAAAGTGAATCTGAAGATGAACTTAGGCAAGATGCAATCTCTTTTTATTAATGATTACCTATTGTAACAGACGACCCAAGGCAAATGTTCCTGGCATCAGTGTATCCCACACTCTTACCTCTGAGGGCTTGGTCAGCTTGGTTCAGTCTGTTATAGGAATTGTGCCTGTTGCTCTCCCATTTAGGGTCAACTCTAAACAAAATACGACTTTAAAGAAGGCCCTTCCACAAGTCTAGTTTATCAGAACTAAGTTCTTAGTTTAACACACCACATGCTGAAGATTACTCCCAGAGGGTATAGCTTCATTACATTTCACCCTGTTTATGCCAACACTATTTTCAGAGATGTGTGCCTACTTGCCTATGTGCTAAGCAGGTTTTCCAAATGTAAAAAGCTCTGTTATGGCCCTGGACTATGGGATAATTTTTCTACAGGTTAAAAACTCAATATGGTCACATTCTTACTTCCATTATAGATTTGAACCTCCACTCTCAAGTGAGTCCGTGTCTTCAGGGTTTTGCCCCATGCGTAGATTTGTCACCTCAATCCAGGCATTTCCAGCTTCGGTAGATAGGATTTTAGGTTTTCATCTTTGCTTTCTTTTCAGGATATGGTCATATATGTAGTTACCTCCTCTATCTGATGGAAGCTGAAGGACAAGTCTTGCCCTCTCTACCTCAATTCGTGAGTTAATCAAGTGCACCTGGGACCAGAGCCCCTCTTCTTATTTGCTTTAGAGGTTGGCTTTGATGGGTATCTCTTATATCTCTTTGAAAGAGACTTGTTTCACAACTCAACATACTGAATACAAGAACTATGTCAACCAAAACGACTGCTCACTATGGGCCAGATGTTTGCATACTCACAATTCACATTTTGAAGGCCTAGTTCCAGACAAAAAGGTCTTTAGGAGACAACTAATGTTAGAGTCAGGTCATAAGAATGGAGTTTTCATGGAAAAACCTCTCTCTCTCTCTCTCTCTCTCTCTCTCTCTCTCTCTCTCTCTCTCTGTTTCTGCCTTTCTCTGTCTCACTCTCTCTCCCCATGGTCGCCACCACCCCCAGTACACACCAAGGAAAAGAAGATTAGATCTCAGAGAGAACAAAGCTGTCTTCAAGGCAGGATGAAATACAAAGCTAAATAAATAGGTACCGTATTTATGCTTGCCTATCCAACCTCTAGAACTGCAAATAATAATAATAATGGTAATGATAATAATTTCTGTGAGGTTTTTGCCAGTCTATTTTGTGTCGTTACAGCAGCTGTTGCTGACTGCTAACTCTATCTTAGTATGTTATACATTGCTATTACAGAATACCTGGGACCAGGTAATTTATGAAAAACAGAAATGCATTTCTTATAATTCTAGCAGTTAGGAAGTCCAAGATCAAAGAGCTAGTTACTACTGTGTCCTCAGGTCAATAAAGATATTTTTCTTTATACAGAAAATGATATTTCTTCTTAGTAATGATAAAAAGCCATCCATTTTAGACATTCATGTAACCAAATAATGTGAATTTTTTTATTGAATTTATCATCTTTATAGCCCCTTCCCCATTCCCCCTTGGTACCCTCCCATAGCCCTCCCATTGGAGTTCATACATTCTATCATTTGTATTAAGGCCTATTATGTAAAGGTAGTGTTGTGAGATGTCCCTCAGTGCAAGTTCATCCACCGGGGTTTAGGCAGCCTGTGAATTATTTTTAAAAAATCATGTCAGCAGATCAAAATAACGTTAGTGCTTGTTAGTATCTTCTGAGATATTAGAGTTTGCTTGACTCTGGTCACATTTGACTGTTTTCTGCACATATTTTTCTGACAATTTTAAGACATCATAACTGTGCTTTTTGTCTAAAACACAGGGATAAAGGAGACAAACTAAGATAACATTTAAAACAGCTGACAGCTTCCTACAGAAATAAGTGGTTTTGCTCTCCAACCATTGTCTATGATAAATGACAAGTAGATAGATATAATCTAATCAAGCCACACAAAAGTATAGCCAGTTCACTCTGATTTCTAAATTAGTAGATTTGAGCACTTGGGCAGAGGTTTTCTAATCCATTGCTCAGCATCTTCTAGTAGGTAAGTATGGATATAGAGATGGAACACTCCACCTCTGTTGCCAAACACTGATAATAAATCTGTAAGTCCTTCCACACACTACATGCTTCTTTCAACTCATTGTTTGCAAAGAGTTTACTAATTTCAGAAACTCTTTTAATTTTTCTAACTCATAATATCCTTTGTGCATCTACCTTTTCAATATTTTTAAAAATTATGATCATTCCAGAAGCTATAGGTTGCCAAATAAAAAGCTCAGTGCTAGGTCTGGGATAACTCCAGTGAGTTATTGGTCAGAGATGTCACAGAGACCCCAAAACAATACAAGCTATTTCCATTGCTCTTTATTGCCCACCAGAACTTGATGATAAGACCCTGTGGCTGAAGTTACTATCCACATGGGTCACAGGATATAGAGAAATCAAATTGGCACTGACCAGGAAGCTTTCTCCCTCCTGGCTAGCTCTCATGGTTCTTTAAGATGCAATATAGGATGCTAAGGGGGAAAGTCATCAACTTTCTTACCCAGCTATGAAACCTGTGAATTGCAGCTATTATCTGCATGGCAAGATATGCTCAATAGTACAGAAGCGGCATAGATGTTATATGGACAACCAAAAACCCTATGATTGGATTTAGGGCCCACTCCGCAGAATGAAATGCATGCCTGGCATGGCAAATCTGCCCCAGAACCCATAGTTGGGAAATTCATAGACCCTGTTTTGCTAAATCACATAGCATCACCCTGCCTCTAAATGTTTATGTCACTACCTGTGGATTAGTACAGATCTCAGACCTCATCCGAGAAGTTTCTTTGTACAGTGGATGGTGGTTAATGCAGAAACTCATGACTAATCAAGAGCAGAGAATAAATGACTGTGGAGGGTTCAGCCACAGATGGAACATCTATATCACACCCCTTCCCAGTGCCCAGTGACAGTCTCAGAAGAGGGGGCAGAAAGATTGTAAGAGTCAGAGGTCAGGGAAGAGCAAAACAAAGCAGTATCTTTTGGACATGACAGGACACTGCACTCACCCTCAACGCACAGCAGCTGTAGTTGCCTGCACAAGACCTTCACAAGATCAAGCTAGTCAATACTCTATCATGGAGTGGGAAGGAGTTCATGAGCTCAACCCCTAACTGTGGAGCTATGGACAGTTGATAATCTGTGGGACACGGAAAGTCAGTTTTCTCTAAGGGTGTAGCTCCTGATAGGTCTATCTCCGATGAATGGCTCCACAGCCAGAAATTTATAGACAGAACAAGTTGGAGCCAATTGGCTGTTAAACAAAAGAGAGAACACAAGGTTGGTGGAGGAGGGAGGTAGGGATGGATCTGGGAGGAGCTAAGGAAGGAGTTGGTGGTGAATATGATCAAAGATACATTGTATGAAATTCTCAAAGATTTAATAAAAATATTTATTTTTAAAAAATTTGGGGTTGGAGAAGTGACTCAGGGGATAAGAGCACTTGCTGTTCTTCCAGAAGACCTGAGTTCGACTCCCAGCACCCACATGACAGCTCTGTCATCCTCTTCTTGCCTTTGTGGGCACTAAAACATACCAGCAATTAAAACACTTGCAAAAATAAAAATAAATAAATCTTCAAAAATAATTAAGTAAAAATTATTACCTAAAGTCACAAATTTGTAACAGTCATTTTTCAAAATTGCTATACTTAAATTAATCAAAAATAAAAATTTCCATATTCTTCTTCACACTTCCATAATATTTTCATATTGTAGTGAACATAATTTTTCAATAGGAATGGTCTTTTATTAGGTTTTCATGAGAACATAGAAATATTTGACCTTAAATTGAGTATATGAAGAATAGAAAATGATAATTGTATGAGCATTTCCTTTAAGATACAATCAATATTACTTAAATTTCTACTCAAAATTTGTTTAAATATATTCAATTTATGCATATATGATATAAAGGTATATAAACACACATATTTTGAGAATAGAATAATTATGTCTATTGTATTTTCTTTTTCAACAAAATATGTATTATTGAATTTTTGTGCATTTCATATAATACATCTTAATCATATTTAGATCTCCCTTCCCTATCTACATGCCTCCATAGCTCCCCTGCCATATTTCATGCAGTCTGTCCTATATGCTAAGACCTATTGAGTCAAATTTGTGTCCTCAAATGTGCCATGGTGTGAGTCCATCCACTAGACCCTGGTTAATCTATCTAGCTATCTAGCATCATTCCCTTAGAGAAGTCCAATTCTCCATTACCCAACAGTAATGAGCTGCTAATAGTTCCTTGGCTAAGGTTGGTGTCTCCTGCCCAGTTTCCCACTTCTATGCTGGGCTTTTTTCTGGTTTGAGTTTGCTTGCGTCTTGCACATGCTGTTACTCTTACTGTAAGTTCATATGAACAAGTTTTCAGCTGCCTGGAAAACTGTCCTTGCTTGTGGTCATCTACCATCCCTGGCTCTTACAGTCTTTCTGCATCATCTTCCGCAATGGTCTCCAAGCCCTGGGTGGTAGAGGCTTACTATATGAGTCCTATCCAGTGATACACACTCTGCAGACTCTTATTTTCTACATTTTGGCCATTTGCAGCTTTCTGTGTTAATAACTTTCTGCTGCATGAGGAAGCTTCACTATTGAGAGTTGAGAGATGCATTGATATTCTCTCTACCCTCTCTTCTGCTATGTTGCATGAACCTTAGGTGTAGCAGTTCCATTGTAAATGTGTCACTTAGGACTGGGCATCTCACAGACACTTATTCTTTGTGTTTGGCCAGTTATGTAACTCTTTAATACTCTCTATCTGTTGTAAAAAGATAATCTACTATGTCCTTAGCATGCATTATGTCACCAAATATAGTATTTAATTTGACGTAATAATTACCCATAAGATTAATTGATCCTAAACTTACAGGTAAGACTAACATGCAATGAGAAGATCTGTTAAGCAATGCAGATCAAGCATGAGCCTCACTCTCTGACTTCCAAATTCATGTTACTTCTTTCATGCATGTTTTCAGGCTTCCTTGTGTATCCAAGATCTTTAATTAGCTTGTCATTCCTGTTCCAAAGACCTTGCTGCTACATATTTCACTTCAGTGTCTTAATCTAGCCTTGCTGCTGCAACATAATACCTTACACTGAGTACTTTCTAAACAGCAGATATTTATTTCTCACAGTTCTACCTTCTGGGAATTCTAAAGTTAAGGCATCAGCAGATTCAGTGTCTAACAAGGGTTCAATCTCTGTTTCCAAGAAAACATCTCCATTCCCTGTCCTCACAGGAAGGTAATAATAGGCAAAAGGTGTGTCCACACCAGATAAATGAGATGCGCTAAAAAGGCTAAAGCCTTTTTTAATGAAAGCATTAACTTCATCTCCTAAGGACACTAACTCTTCATACCACCACAGTGAACATTAAGTTTCAACATGAATTCTTGAGGGACACAGAAATTCTGACCCTAACAGTAGGGTATGTGTTTGGTTTGTTTCATAGCCAACTAGCTCTAAAGCAGCTTATCTGAGAGCCACATGCTGATCCATTTGCTGAGCAGCTTTTAATTCTTCCCTTATCTCCATATCCAGACAACATACTGAGTTTTCTGTCCCATATATTTTGCTATTTCTAGTCTCCCCAAAACTGTTCAAATTTCTTCCCATTATCCTAAGTTGATTATTGAAATATACCCCTGCAATTGATCCCTTTACCATCTTGCTGTCACAAACTCTCCTCATCTTGCTTTTTGATTTTCCAAATGAAACTGCTCATAGAGTAACTCAGATCCTTTTGTCTCTAAACCACTCAATACCTGCTAGAGTAAAACTTATTGAAGATTACCTATCAAAGCATGATGAGGAGACTTGAAAGTTGTCACAATAGCTACAGGGAACATGGCAAAAGGGATTTTTCAGTAGAGTTGACAGATTGTACTCAACTCTAAATATCACTAGGCCAAGTGAGAACTTATTACCAAAGAGCAGTTGCAGAGGGCAGTGGAAGCAAAATTACCAAGAGGAAATGAGAGACAAGGAAGATTCCTACTAAAGGACCAAAGAGAATTCCTGCTGAAAACTTGACTAGGCAATGCCTGGGGGTCTAGTGAAGGGTGAGGAACCTGATAAAATATGGGGGCATTAGATATCAAGAGTTGGGGAGTTTCTGGCTAAACTGACTTAGCAGTGTTCTTTGCTGGCATTGATTACAAGGAATTACTCAAATGATCCTACAAGGAGATTGAAAAGGCTGACTACATTTTAGTCAGAGACTTCTCGTCACAGACCATTCAGTCCATTCAATTTCAGGCTCCTGTATTCCAAGTCAAGCCTTCTGACACTGTCCTAGATGAGCTATTTCTGTCACTTATCCTTTTTCCTTCCAATTTGATGTTGTCATCTTCTCCCTCATGCTATTGAATCATATTAGAGCCTTCTCTTCACAGTCTTCCTGTTTCTTGCTTCTTCTTCAGACAATTAATTTACATGCCATTGCCTTTATGCTTTCTCCAGAGATAATCTTCTGCCTCAAAAGACTTTAATATCTTTAATTGCCATTAAAATAACTTATCAGTTACCTAAGCTTTTAATTAATATCCACTAGTGCTCCTAACCTCACCGTTCATGAAAACATATTCATCTCTCTACTCAATACCACCCAAACCTGCCCTAATATTGATTATTTTTTATCTCTTTCTATTTTCTTTTTTAGAATACTTTTTCCTCTTCTTTGGGGCCTACCCAAACACCTTTCTCCTTAAGTTATAACTTCTAGTATGTTATCCATAATTTATAAATTATTACCAGAGCAAGTAGCCCTCTCTCATCTGAACCACAGTATTTACAACCTTATTCAAATATTAAACACATATTGCCTAACCATATCTCTTACAGTGCTGTCTATTGCTATTTAATCTTCTATATTAAAAAAAGTTCCTTGGTTTTATGATCTGTGAATTTTGGATAATAATCTTTTGGTCTAGATAATTTTAATAATAAATTCAAGTCAGTATTTACTGACCTCAACTGGCACAGATATATTACTTAAGATTTTCTGACATTTGGACTTATTTCATGTTAGTCTTCAGGCAAGTATTATCTATTCAGATTCATTTCTATAGCATAATAATGACCTAGTCATTCCCCATTCAGTTCTGTATAATTATCTCCTAATTTGTGATCTTCTCATTAGAATAGTGGATGTCAATTTCCATACACAGGAAGTACAGTGGTAAGGACAACGTCTCTGAACTTAAAGGGATAATAAGTACCCTACAGCAGAATGTATGGCTTTGTCAAACTTTTCTCGTGTCTCTTTAAACTCATCCTCAATATTACTTTCTGCTTATTAAATTGCCTTTCATAACCAAGGAACAAAGTCATATCTAATAGAAATGTAAATTTTAAATAACATAGCTCTTATTTTGAATATAGTCTATAACGGATTGCTCTTAAAGTCAAAGTTATGCTTCCAGTAATAATTATAGTTTCTCTCCAGCAAGGTCAGTGGTGGGACTAAGGCCCTTTGGGATTCCCTGCAGGAGGAACTAGAGTGGACTGTACTAATGTGAGGTCTGATGAGTCCTGTGGTGTTAAGTGTAATTTAATCATTAAGACATCAGGGAATTCACAAAATCTAATTAATTATGGGAAATTGATTTTTTATCACTAATGATGTGACTCAATTTCTTGGGACAGATAGGGCTTATAAGCCACAGAGACAGTCTCATTAAGTGTACTAGCTCTCACAAAATGTTCCAACTCATAATTGATGACAAGGGACTAACAGAAGATTGTTTTCTCTCTTTTCCATGACTACCCTTAAGCTCTTTGAAGAACATTTCAGGAACTAAATGAATTCTTATATTAACAGTTAGAGATTCATTTACACATAACCTTCAACTATATTTTGAAAAATTATCTGATTTCCTCCTTTCCCTCCTAAGCCATCTATTTGTGATAACCAAACTTCTTAAAACCCACCAGTATATTTAATTCATATCATCATCTGACATCAAGACTCCATGTAAAACAGAAGTTAATTTTTGTTTCCTCTGTAAACACTCCTGACTCTTCTTCCTGACAACTGGGAATGACATTGCCAGACTTCTTTATTCACTTTTCCCATTTACCAGTGAACACGTATATATAATATATAAAAACAATCAAAGAATAAGAGAATTTTATTTCTCATCCATGTAAATTCCACAGCAGTGCTCACAGTAAGTGAAGGAAAGTCTCCAGATGGTGACTTGGGGATGAGGTTCCTTCCATAATGTGGAGTCACCATTTTAATACTTTCCGTCCATGGATGCTGTATTAACTACATAATTTATATAGAAAAGAGAGAGTAGGGAAAGGATTTCTGCTCCCAGTGTTTCTTGTATGGAAGGGACAGTCTCATTCTTATTATAACCCATTGGTGAACCAGATATAAGAGAGCTTGTAAGTATAGTCTATGGCTGGGCTGCTCTATATTAACACAAGGAAGACACAATTTTTAAAAGATTTTACTTTTATTATGTGTGTGTGAGAGAGAGAGTGTGTGTGTGGGTTTGTGCATGTGAGTGTATTGTCCACAGAGGACAGAAGAGGGAATTGAATTGCCTAAAACTGTAGTTAAAAGTAATTGTAAGCCTCAAAATATGGGTGCCAGGAATTGATCTTGAGTCTTCTGCAGGAGTAGCGAGTGTTCTTAACTGCTGTTCCATTTCTGCAGCTTCAAGACATACACAATTTTTTATAGACATTCAGATATTTTAGTTTCATTTCATTTTCCCCTTCTTTGGACTGACCTTCTGATCTTAGACTTATATGTCAAGCTTCCAAATGTTTTACAGTCCATAAATAACATACCATTTTAAGATAGTGCCTTTTCCCAAACTGCATGTAAGCTGTCCTAAATGTCTCATGCTCTAACCTATCCTGTTGTTCACCAAATGTCTCCTTTGAGTCTATTTTTATTATAACCTGTCATAATTTCAACAATGTGCTCATTAATAATCATAAGAAAAGGCCAGGTGTTGTGGTACTGCTTTAATCCCCACACTCAGGAGGCAGAGCCAGGCAAATCTTTAATCCCAACACTCAGGAGATTGAGGCCAGCCTTGTCTACATAGAGAGTTTTAGGTCAGCTGGGGCTACAGGGAGACCTTGTCTCAGAAAGATGAAGATGAAGATGAAGAAGAAAAGGAGAAGATGGAGGAGGAGGAGGAGGAAGAGGAAACAATGAAAAAAAATCATACTCCAAAAAGCATTTAAAATGGGAATTGTATATTGGTAACTATAATCCCATTAAAACCAAAGAAATGTAGTAGGAAGGGAGAATCAGAGTGCAAATTTCTTGACAACCTCTCATATAGAAAAAGAATGTGGAGATATACTGTCACATTTTTGTACATTTGTGTTCAAGTAGAAATATGACAGTTTGTGTGATGGAGACTGAAAGGTGTGTGGAGAGAGTGGGCTAGGTAGTAAGGAGAGGAAGAGAGACAGAGAGGATAGATGAAGATGCTAGAAAAATAAATGATAGATAGATGATAGATAGATGATAGATAGATAGATAGATGATAGTAGATAATTAATGATAGATTGATAGATATGTAGATGATAGATAATAGACAATAGATTGATAGATAGGTGGATGATATAGAGATAGATAGATGATAGATGATAGATAGATAGATGATAGATAGATGATGATAGAGAGATAGTAGATAATTGATGATAGATTGATAGATATGTAGATAGATAATAGATTGATAGGTAGATGATAGATAGAGAGATAGATGATAGATTAAAGATAGATAGATGAAAGATAGATAATAGATGATAGATGGTAAGCAGATTGATGGATGGATGGATGGATGATAGAAAGATAGATGATAGATGATAGATAGATAGATGATAGATAGATAGATAGATAGATAGATAGATAGATAGATAGATAGATAGATGGATAGATGATAGATGACAGATATATGGATAATAGAAGACAGAGAATCTGTATGGGCACATATATGTTAAAGACAAAAGTCAATGTGAAAAGAAATCTCAGGAAGATGTTATCTGAACTATGAAAACTGTGATCCCCAAATTCTCATATCCAGCAAAAGAGAGGGACCAAGCTTCAGGAGTGTAGATGGAGGGTACTAGGTTTTAGATGGCAATGACACAGGCATTTTCATGTCTTCTTTGTTATAGTAATTTGTTTACTTAATGTTTGAAATGATATATTTGTGAATTAAATTATTAATAAAATTGAATTAATAATTTTGCGTGGTATAAATAATGGAAGAAGGGGGACAGTCACCTGGAGGAACCCATTACTTTGGAAGGTGATAATGAGCCCTCTTGTCCTCATTTTGCCAGAGGATGGATTTATTCATCCTTCCCACTCCACATGCTTCCTTCACCTCTTCCCTTTGACCTTCTGTGAGGCTGGGTCAGCAGCATGCTCTGTCTTCTGATTCCTTGGTGTTCCCTTTGGGAAGTCATTTATATTTTCCATCAGTGTAGGGAGCTGACATTAGCTTTCATTTTGCTGCATTCCCCTTCCTATTTCTGTCACTTTGCTCTTGTTATTTATTATTCCATGTAGTTATTTCATATTTGTCCATGAAACTTTTGCCAGTTTCTGATGCTGATTTTATAGTAATTTCTTTGTAATCCTTTGAAATGAAAGTGTGAAATTCTTGTGTGCTGGTATGCTAGACATTGCCCTTCATCTTCTTTGTTGCATAAAGAGCACCCAGAAGAATAATTTATAGTGAATAATGTTCCATAATTCTTTTCTAATTTGTTTTTGGTAATGCTAAGGATTGAACAATGGACAAGTGCTGTATGACTATGTTACATTTCCAGACTGAATTTTTACTTGTTTTTATAGAATTTTTGTGTATTTGATACAGAATATCTCAAACAATCTTAACCATCTTGATATCTTTGTCCCCACTGGTACTCTCTCTTAGCCCCAAGCCCCCTACTGGAACCCATATACTCTGTCATCTGTGTTAAGGCCCACTATGTCCAGTCAGTGATTCTAGATGTTAACCAGTGCAAGTCCACCCACTGAGGTCTAGTCAGCTTATCTAGAGTGTCTTGTTTCAGGAAGATCAGCTCTTCCTCACCTAGTAGTAATTAGTTATCAATGCTTCTTTACCTAAGATTGGGGTCTGCTCTTAATTTCCCCCATTCTATGCTGGGTTTTTGTCTACATGAGTTTGCATGGGACTCATGTGTGCTGACACCACTGCTGCAGATTCATATGAGCCAGCCCCAGGAGCTCGTAGGACTCTGTTTCCATATGGTCATACACCTCTTCCCTGGCTCTTAAAATCTTTCTGCCCCCTCTTCCACAATGGTCCCTGAGCCCTGGGTGGATGAAGTTTAATATAGGAGTCCTGCCCAAATACAAACAATCTGAAGACTCTTAATTTCTACGTTTTGGCCATTTATGACCTTTTGTGTTCCTGGCCCTCTGCAACATGAGGGATATTCATTAACAGAACTGAAAAATTCATTAGTGTCCTTTTCTTTACCCCAGTTCTATGTTCTGTGCACCCTAGGTGTAGAGGTTGCATTGTAGATGTGTCACTTAGGCCTGGACAATTTATAGATAATGCCTGTGTGTGAGCACTTGTGGTACTTGGTAATAGTCTCCAACTGGTGCAAAATAAGCTTCTTTGATGAGTGGTGACTGGGATATTTGTAAATTTCCAGACTTATATTCCATCTTTGATCTTGGATGGTTGATTGAACATCATCAACTCTGACAAAATAAACCTAAACCATAAGCAAATCTTTCTTTCCTGTGGCCCATATATGCACCCCATACAAATGATCTCAAATCACCCCACCTCCCTTTGCATCCCTGGGTGGCACAGCCACCCGCTTCCTAGGGGCCAGCATCCTTCCTGGGTAACTTCCTGAGCCCCCACCATGCCTTGACTCCCCCAGCCCCATTCACCCTCCTAGCTCCTCAGTCCCATCTCTCCTCCTAGACTGGACACTGGCCCATTTCCTGTCTTGGAACCCTAGACTCCTGGACTGACCTGTTAGCCCAGAAGCCCCACTGCTTCCTGATCATTTGCATCCAGACCAGACCAATTCCTCCCTGTAGTCCCCCAGAGCCCTCGGGGCCTCTTGCCTCACCCACCTCCCTTTGCATTCCTGGGTGGCACAGTCACCAGCCTCCTGGGGTCAGGATCTTTTCTGGGCTCTGCTCCCATGCCAGTGCATCCCTCCAATTCCTGAGGCCAGCATCTTTCCCAGAGGGATCCAGAACTTAGGAGAAATTCTGAGAGCATCAGATCTTCATCTGACTTGGGCCTCTGTGAGAACTCCTGAGCAGCAGGATGAATGCAGTTTGGCCACTTCAAAATAAAATCAAAAGAAAGAACACAAAGCCTGGACCAACCATCTTTTCATGCTCAACAAGTAAACCATAAAGTCACATAAAGTTTACAAAAAGAAGCAGACCTAAACTCAACAAACAAAGGCTTGAGTCACACATAAGAATCAGAAACTACAAAAGAAATTCACATATCAAAGTAACAGAGAAAAAATAATAACATGAAAAACCAAAATAATATATCCCCTCAAGTACCAACAGTCCTGTAGAGGAATACAGTGAGAACCCCTGAGAGATAAAACAGGACATGAAACTCAAAAGAACAATTATAAACATGATTTAAGAATTCAGTGAATTTAAAGAACACACAATGAAATCAAAGAACTGAAGGAAGATAGGGATAAACTTATGAATGAATTCAGAAAAGAGTTTGAAATATTGAAGAATAATCAGGCTGAAATGAAGAAGGAAGTGAAACACTCAGTAAGCCAATTAGAAATGACATGAGACAGTCTCACCAATAGAATGAATAAAATGGAAACAGAGTATCTAGACTGAAAGATAAAGTGGACAAATCAGACCACTCAAGCAAAGATTATGAAAAATATAAGAAAACATAAGAATGGAATATGCAGGAATTGTGTGATACCATAAAAAGACCAAACCTATGAATCATAGGCACACAAGAAAGAAAAGAATCTCAAGATAATGGTATGGACCAGAACTTCAACAGGATTATAGAAGAAAATTTCCTACAATTAAAGAAACACATGCCCATGCAAATACAAGAAGCATATAGAACACCAAATAGACAGGACCAGAAAAGAAGAACCCATTAGGATCACAGCTGACTTTTCAATGCAAACTATGAAAGCCAGAAGAGCCTGGACCAAAGTATTCCCAGTGTTAAATGACCACAGATGCCAACCCAGATTACGATATCCAGCCAAAATGTCTATTATAGTTGAAGGAGAAAGAAAAATCTTCCATGACATGAATAGGCTGAAAGAATACATGTCCACAAATCCCACCATTCAAAGAATTCTTGAAGCAATACAAAGAGCTGAAGAAAGGAACAACTATACTGAAGGGGTTATGGATAGAAACTTAACGAAGGTATAACTATGGAAATGCACAGCTCTACCAAGGATGTGAACAGAAATAAATATGACAGAATTAATAAACGTCTTTCATTAATAACTTTAAATATCAATGGACTGAACTCCCCAGTCAAAAGACAGAGGCTAGTTAAATGTATTAAGGAAAAAAACCCATCTTTTTGTTGTCTGTAAGAAACTCATCTCATTTTCAAGGACAGGCACTACATTAAGGTGAAAAGATTGAAAAATATATACCAAGTGAATGGTACTGAGAAAAAAGTAGGCATTGCAATTCTAATATCTGACAAAATAAGCTTTAAACTAACACTAATCAGAAGAGATAAGGAGAGCCACTTCATTCTGATCAAAGCAACAATTGACCAAAAAGATATTAAAATCATGAGCATATATTCACCAAACGATGGTACACCCAACTTCATAAAAACAGTACTACAGGACTTTAAGACTCAGATTAATCCTAACTCATTAATAGCAGGGGACTTCAATACCCCATTGTCTCCATTAGATAAGTCCACAAGACAGAGAATTAACACAGAGACATCTGAATTAAAAAATATCATACATCAAATGGTACTAACAAACAGACATCTACTGAATATTCCACCCAAGCACCAAAGAATGTACTTTCTATTCAACACCCCATGGAACTTTCCCCAAAATCAACCACATACTTGGGCACAAAACAAACCTCAACAAATACAAAAAGATTGAAATAATTCTATGCATTCTATCAGACCACAATGCAATAAAGCTTACAATCAACACCGGAAGAAAACCTTGTAACTACATGAACACATGGAGATTAAACAACACACTGCTGAATGATAAATGGGCCAAAGGAGAAATTAAGAAAGAAATAAAAGCATGCCTGGGACTAAATGAAAGGACAATACAACACAAAAAACCTCTGGGACACAGTGAAATCTGTCCTTAGAGGAAAATTTATAGCTCTAAGGACCTACATTAAAAAATCAGAAAGAACACAATCAGAAAGAAGACAATAAATGACTTAGAGTTGCAACTCAAGACACTTGAAAAGGAATAGCAAAGGAAACGGAAACCCAGCAGACAAGAAAAAATAACAAAAAACAGGGCAGAAATTAATGAAATTGAAACAAAGAAAACAATACAAAGAATCAACAATACCAAGAGCTTGTTCTTTGAAAAGATAAACAAGAATCACCAACCACTAGCCCAGTTAACCAAAAGAAAGAAAGAGCACCTCCAAATCAACAAACTCAGAGAAGAAAGGGGAAACATTACACCATACACCAAAAAGATCCAGAACATTATAAGGGAATATTTTAAAGACTTATATGCTACTAAATTTGAAAACCTAAAAGAAATGGATGGGTATCTAAAATCATGGGAACCACCAAAACTAAACCAAGAAGAAGAGATCAACAGCATAAACAGACCATAACACATAGGAAATTGAAACAGTAATACAAAGCCTCCCAACTAAAATAGCCCAGTACCAGATGGCTTTACAGCAGAATTCTACCAGACATTTAAAGATGCATATCCAATACTTGTTAATTTATTCAAAAAGATAGAAATGGAGGGAGAACTTCCAAATTCCTTCTATGAATCCAGCATCACTCTAATAACAAAGCCAGGTAAAGATACAACCAAAAAGAAAACTATAGACCCATATCCTTAATGAACATAGATGCAAAAATTCTCAACAAGATACTTGCAAACTGCATACAGACACACATCAAAAAGATCATCCATCATGATCAAGTCAGCTTTATTCCAGAGATGCAGGGATGGTTCAACATAAGTAAGTCAATAAGCATCGTATGTCATATAAATGGACTCAAACACAAGAATCACATGATAATCTCAATAGATGCAGAGAAGGCCTTTGACAAAATTCAACATGCATTTATGTTCAAAGTCCTATAGGGAATTGGACTGGAGGGAACATACCTCAACATAATTAAAGCATATACAGTAAACTCACAGCCAGCATTAATATAGTGCTTGAAACTCTTGCAAGAGCAATAAGACAAGAGAAAAAATTAGAGGAGTAATAATGGGAAAAGAAGAGATCAAATTATCCCTTTTTGAAGAAGATATGATATCTAAGAGATCCTAAAAATTCCACCAGAAAACTCCTAGAAATTATTAACACGTTCAGTAAAGTGGCAGGTAACAAAATTAATCTACAAAAGCCTGTAGCCTTTCTATATATGCTTTACAAGCAATCAGAGAATGCGTACATGGAAACACTCCCTTTCAC
>NW_008359102.1:139633-162250 GCF_000622305.1 Nannospalax galili | reverse complement strand
AATGCCAATCCAAATCCACATGACATTTTTCACAGAATTGGAAAAAACCATACTAAGATTCATGTGGAAGCACAAAAGACCTTGGATAGCCAAAGCAACCCTGAGCACTAAGAGCAATGTTGGGGGGATTACGATACCAGATTTTAAACTGTGTTACAGAGCTATAGTCATAAAAACAACACAGTACTGCCCCAAAATAGACCCATAGGTCAATGGCACAAAATTAATGACCCAAATATGAATACATGCAATTTCAGCCACCTGATATTTGACAAAAGGGCCAAGAACATTCACTGGAGAAAAGACAGCATGTTCAGCAAATGGTGCTGGCAAAATTGGATATCCACCTGTAGAAGAATGAAACTAAACCCCTATCTTTCACTTTGTACAGAAGTCAACTCCAAATGGATCAAAGACCTCAATTTGAAGCCTGAAACTCTGAAACTGTTAGAAGAAAACATTGGCAATAACCTACAAGATATAGGTGTAGGCAAGGATTTTCTAAACTGGACATTAATTGCTCAGGAAACAAGATTAAGAATCAACAGATGGGCCCTCATTAAACTAAAAAGCTTCTGTACATCAAAAGAAGTAATGAAGGAAGTAATGGGAGAAAATCTTCACCAGCAACACCTCTGACAGAGGTTTAAAATCCAGAACATATAACGAACTCAAAGAACAAAGAATCAAGACAGGAAGTAACCCTATTAAAAGATGGGCTAAGTAACTGAACAGAGCATTCTCAGAAGAAGAAATAAAGATGGCTAAGAAGCATCTTAAAAGGTGTTCAACATCATTAGTAATAGGGAAATGCAAATTAAAACCACTTTAAGATTTTATCTTACCCCAGTCAGACTGGCTAAGATCAAGAGAACAAATGATACCAAATGTTGGAGAGGATATGGGGAAAGGGGAACACTCAACCACTGCTGGTGGGATTGCAAACTTGTACAACCCCTATGGAAAGCAGTGTGAAGAACTCTTTAAAAACTAAAAATGAATCTACCATTTGACCCAGTTATACCGCTCCTTGGTATTTACCCAAAGAACTCATCCTATTGCAGAGACACTTGTACATCCATGTTTGTTGCTGCTCTTTTCACAATAGCTAAGAAATGGAAGCAACCTAAGGGTCCCTCAACTGACAAGTGGATAATGAAAATGTGGTTCATTTATACGATGGAGTTTTACTCAGCATAAAAGAAAGACGAAATTGTGAACTTTGCAATTAAACGGATGGAACTAGAAACTGTTATACTAAGTGAAGTAACACAGAATCAGGAAAAAAAAAAAAAAAAAAAAAAACAACATACGTTCTCCCTCATATGTTGATCCTAGTACCAAATCCTTATAAGTAAGTATGTATCCAGACATGACTATAAGAACCAGGATAATAAAAAGGAACCAGGGAGGTAAAGGAAAATAAAGAATCTGAAAGAGAAGAACAGTAGGAAACAGGCATTAATAAGGGAGATGTGGATAAAATTGGGTTATTTTAAGTGGGGAGAGAGGGTTGTATAAGGAACCTTGGAGATAAAGGGAAGGAAGGAGCTCAAGATAGGAGGGACCATAGGAGAAGGGTATTATTAAGGAAGAAATGGGAAAAATGGGGATAATTTAAATGGGGAAACCATGAAGGAAGGGTTAGACAATGTGAGAGATAAATAATGCCTAGCTAGTTTAAAAAAATAAACAGAGGGTACCATATTAATTGAACAACCTACTGACAAATTATACTTACAACTAGCTCAAGACATATAATATATGTCTAGGCAAGGTTTATCTGAGAACATTTTGTCTTTGCCTAAGATTTATCTACATAGCACATGGTAATTAAAAGTACCAGACTGGTGGAACTAACCTTTTTGGATGTTTAACAGCTGTACTTTGAGGCTTATAATTTGGTCAGAGGGACCTAAAGGAAAGTTTTTGCTCCTTGCCCTCCAAGGTCATCTAAGTTCCAGGAGACTATGAGAATCTCTAAAAATATCCTGTAACTGTGGTGAGTCACCTGTCCTCTTGATCAAGGAGGTCATGGAGACCCCACCATATGGACTTGAACCAGTGTCCAGTCTACAAAGAGGAGGATCAACATAGAGGAAACAAGAGTAGCCAGCCACACTTGAGTAGGACCTTTGACTTATCTTCACATAGATAGAACTGGTAAAAGAAAGGAGCCAGGAGCTCCTCCCAAGTCCATGTAACCCTTTGAGGAACAGATCCTCAAACGACATTAAGAGTAAAAATAAATTGGTTTATCTGTGTTAAATGTATGGTCTTAAATACCCAAAGGAAAGTATAACCCGAAGATTAAAGGGATCAGTGTAACTCTTTAAGAGTCCATGTGTATAGCTATAAGCTACATAACAAGCAACAATGCCAGACAGGAGATACTTTCCTTTGAGTTGTTGGCCAGGGTGGCCCAAGAGACTCCCAGACAGTAACCCAGCACAGAACTAGGAAAATGAACAGCAGAACCCAATCTTATCTAAAGAAATACTGGCAATTGATTGCTGCTAGATGAGGAAGAGATGATCTTCCTAAAACAAGGGACTCTGGATAGGCTGACTAGACTCAGCAGATGGACAAGCACTGGGGAACGGCTGGGTACACCGACAAGTGGACAGTAACAGGGATGACAGGTATATGGACAGCAGTCAGGGGGTGGGCTATGGGAAGGTGCCATTTGGGATGTGGGTATATAGATGAATAAGATTGTTTGGAATGTTCTGTATGAAATACACAAAAAAATCAACAAATAAAAAATGAGTTATATTTGAGAAAGAAGTATGTTAATTAGTAGAGATGAAAAACATGATTGAAATCTACGTGATGATTTTATATCCATGTTCAGGTGCCAAGGATCTCAGAAAGTAACTGACTGTGACTAGTAATAATCAGACACATAGAAATTAGAGATGCATGTGCAAACATCTAAGTGTTAGTAGCATTAAAAATGAGTTTTTTTGTATGAAACTGTATTTTAAAATGAAATGGAGATTTTTTTAAAGATTAAAACCTCATTCAATTTTATGTCTTATATGGTCTATACTGAGTTCAATATTGTATAATATTGAACTGTATTAATTCAACTGTGAACCTAAAAATTACAGCTGATTTTGAAAGAGATGCATCTTAGCTCTGGAAATTGTTATTGAATATGTTGATGCTGTAATGAAATGTTTCTTCTAATAACATAGTTATTAAATAAATAATTAAAAAACAAATGATCTTGAATCAGTAAAACTATTTGAAAAAAAGTTTCCTCTGATTAATCTTGCTCATCATTTGTAAATGTAGAAAAACATGCTTCATATACAATGCACATTTTGATTTATAGGGTACTTGCTTCAAGAGAACTTGCTATGAATGATTCTTATTTTAAATGAACTATGTGAACCTTTGGTACAAGCTTCTGGGGTTTTAGATCAGAGGCCTGTGCATCAGCCAAAATCCATTCATAATTTTGAACACCAGTGGAGGACATTGATGAGAATTGTAAAATCATGCAACCAAAGAAATGAAAAGCTCTGGAGGAGAAGAGAAGCAAGAGGGAACTTGGACCATTCCCTCTCATCCAAGTTAAAGAGGGGATCAGTGACCCAGGAACTTTGAGTTGTGGGTATGCCACATGAATCAGGCAGGTCATGAGGCTGCTGTGATCACAGCTTACTATGGAGAGAACATGAAAAGATTTAGAAACAGTCAAGAGTTGTGGGAGGTGATGGTGTAGAAGAAAAGCGACTTCTTCCTTAGTTCTGAATGTTCTGACTGTATTTGTTCTGTGTGAGGACTCAGTGTAATAAGGGGAGCTCCAACTTTGTACCTCTGTTATTATTTGTCTTTTTTTTTTTCAGGCCTATGCAGCCCAATCTGTGTGCACCAAATTAATGAGAGAAAATGTTAAGATATTTCTTAATATTTTAGTGTTCACAAATCAGTGGCATTGTTATTCATAAAAGTTCAGACATTTAAATAAAATTTAGGCAAACAGCATCACCCACTTGTAACTGAACTTTAACTATGCAGGTCATTAGAGAAGCCGCCAGAATTCTGAACTTATTTCCAATTTAAAGCTGCTAAGGAAAGTAATTAGGTTGAATAGAATCTATGGCTTAAAAGCAAGGATGGATAGCCATTTTTAAACAACAAAATGTCAATATTTGAAGAAAATTGAAACTTCACAAATAATAAACAGTGTCATTCCCTCCATGAATTGTGGAACAGCTATTATAAATACTGAAATTTGACGATACATCACTATAACTATCCTTTATTTTAGCTGCTTTCATCGGGTAATAAACTGAAATTATGTTTGTTGGATAAAGCTAGAAAAAGGATAAACTCTCTGCCCTTTTATCGTCTTCTTAATAAATTTGGCCCAGTTTTACAATATCAAGTTATATGTTGACAGAGAAAATATCTTGAAATCCAAGATGCTACAAACAGTCATTTCAGCATCAACACCACATGCTATACTGTCAGAGAGAGTGAGGGAAGAGCCACCAAGCCACCAAATATAAACATGTGACCTTGCCAATAGAAAGATGGATCTGTGTACAGCTTTAGAATGCCCAAAACGTTTACCCTGCTTCCAATTTTTGGAGATTCTGTATTTATTCATCTATAATTTTTTTAAATTTGGTCATACAGATGGGTTTGATTTTTCTCCAATAATCTTGGCAAAGAATTAAGTCATTAATATGTTCTGACTGATTCTAAAAGTTTTGACATCGTTACAGTGTTTGCCAGTAAAGAAATAAGAAAAATAGCATGGCAAAATATGTGATTACTTTACACTGATAAAAAGGAAGAACTACCCACGCTGTGTAAATAATCTTTAAACCTAATATATTTGCTTCTCGCAGGGCACATTGATGTTACTGGGTAAGCTGAGCTGTCAGTGCAGACTCAAAAGTATAAAATGGTCCATCTGTTAAGTTGTCCTACAATCTGCCAGAGAGCCCACAGAGGACATTATTATCTAGAAGTTTCTTTGACATACTCACATTAAGTAGTCTTTACGCTCTTGAATTATGAGGTTTGGGTTTTTTTTTTTTCCTAATAAGTTTCCAGTTCTTCGTGTGGTGATTCAAGTTTCCATCATATACAGAAATGTATACAAAGTACAGTACTTCCACTCTTTCCTTAGTGACAGCAATAGTTTAGGGGGAAAGTATTCACACTTTCTGCAGAGGTGTTCTGTGCCCCAACACTAGGCACAGGACAACCAGCTACAAAATAGATTACTCACTAAAAAGAAGGAGAAGATGCATTCTCTGTTGTAGTTATGCCACCAAATTGCAACAGAAACATTCTGTACCCACCTGGGACAACTGTGCCCCTAGCTCTGCAGGTAGAAATAAAATACAAAAAGAGAAATAGAGTAAAAAGCAAAATAAAAAATTCTAAGCCAAGCTTTATTTATGATGCTATATTTCAGACAAATCAAATGAAAAAACATGGCCAAAAAAAGTAAAGAAAATACTGAAATTCTTACAGTTTCTATTATCGTAGTGATGCGGTTCTCAAATTTTTTATTTATCTTCATTCTATGACTCTTTACTCTAGGCAAAGTCAGCCTGAGCCAGGTCAACAAACTGACTCTACTGGCCCTCACAGCAACAATGAAAAAGCTCAGACAAGTCAGGTTTTCCTTTGAAGCCATTCCCCAGAACCCAGAGACAGAGCTGTCCTTCCATCTGTCTGTCTTGCTTTCTTCATTTCCCCAGAGTAGCAGCACTGACTACTGTCTATGAAAAAGCCCACTGTCCACCCATAGGAAGTGACAGCCAGATTGCTATATGGGCACTTTTACATTTATCACACTCAAAATCAGCCCATCATACATAATTTATGCTCTAGTTACTAAATCTAATATTAGTATGAAAACTGTACCTGGAATTCAACATTTTCTAAATTGGACTCATGCCCTACCAAGGTACCCATCCCCATCCCTGCTCCACTGCTGCATTGCTTTGTTGGATCAGCTCTCACAGTCCTCTCTGTGGAGAATGATACTTACAATAATAGACCATAATAAGAATAATAGACAGCTATTTCTTCCTTTTCCCCCTCAGCCTTAGTTTAGTTCATTGAACCCACATGCATAGACTTCTAAAATGGCCTCTTAAATGCTGTGCTTTTAAATATGAAGCATTTGAAGAAAGTATTTGATTGAAGGGTAGAGAACAAAGCAAAGCGGCAGAAAGGAATTTGGAGGATCCATACATGATCCAAAGGGAGAAATACTCATTAAAATAAAATCACCCCATCCTCAGATATAAAAATATATTTCTATTTAAAAAAAATCCTGATAAATACTGTCTTATGAAATAATTAATTCAGTAGGAGAATTAATAGCCAAAGTTAAGACTAGCTAAGAAGTTACCATTAATGACTCCAAGAGGAAAAGGGCAAATAAAGACAGTTCAAGATGCCTAATATACAGTGGCTCCAGCAACAAATATCAGTAAAAGATGAAAAAGATGTCATAAAAATAGTGCCTGCAAATCAATAAATGATGAGAATATATTTCTACACACAGTAGATTTGAAATACCCTCAACACAATGGACAATATTAAATGCACACAAGATATCTCTGTGAAATTTCAGAGTATTAAAGAGAAGATTAAACAAGCCTTTGAAGAGACGAAGAAAATAGAATCACACAAAGATCAAGTTTCAAAACTTCATTCACTTTCTCCACAGTGCTCCTAAAAGTTACAAAGTTAGAAATACCTTCAGAATTCTGAGAAAAGAATTTTTAGTGTAGAACATTTTTGTCCAAGACAAACTAAATTATGGGAAGGGATAAAATAGGCTGTTTAGGTCCAGAAAATATCTCTCAAAATGTCTTCCCTATGCATGAATTTCAGGAATATACTCAAAATTATGCTCAATGTAAACCAAAAATGAAAATTGGATGACCAGAAGTGGTGGTGTGGATTATAATCCCAGCTACTTTTTAATCTGAAGCAGGAAGATCTCAAAGTCAAGGCTTGCCTAGGTTACAAAATGAGTGCAAGGCCACTCTGCAAAATTTAGCAAGACTATCTTAAAAAGAAAAGAAGGACTGGTGTATTTCCAGATACACTTAGTAGCAAAACGTTTGCCAGGGGCAAGAACAAGACCTGGGTACAATTCCCAGTATGAAACAAAGAGGGAAAGAGAGAAACTGGGAGAAGGAAGGAAAGAAGGAGGGGGGGGAAGACAGAAGGGAAGACAGAGGGGAGGGAAGGGGAGGGGACGGGGGGCGGAGGGAAAATAAAGACCTTGACACCCAAGACAAACAACAAGGATTTCTAGGTTGATAGTGAGAAAAATAAATTCTGTCTGCAACTGTACCAAATGTCTAGAAGCCCCAATTCGGACAGAAGTACACAAAAGTATTAGGAGAGGCTTCTTTCCAGTAAAATGAAATTAATGCAACATTGAAAGTACTTTAATATATAGACAGGAAATTTAGGGCTAATTACGTCCAAAATTAGGGAACAAGCAATTAAACCTGGGCAAGAAGATATTGCACAAGAAAAAAGAAAAAAAAAACTTGTTAGCATACACGTCTTGTCCAGGGTTAGTTTAACTGTGTAATCACTGAATTCATTCTAAATATTTACTAACATCATGATGGAGCCTATACTGGCAGAATAGGGACTGGGAATACACATGTGTGGGTTAGGAGCTAAAAGTACAAAGAAAGCTAATTCTCACAGGCAATTTATAAACTTGCTGTATCCAACAGTAGCAATATATTCATGTTATTCAGAAATAAAGGGAAAATATCAAAACAATCAGCCAAAAGAAATAACAGTAATTGCTTGGGGAAATAGGAAATAGTGGGGTAAGGAATGTAATTTATTTCTACCTCAGACCTGAAGAACTAAAAAAGTATGAACACGTACAATTTTGACCAACAGAAAACAGCTGCATTTGCAAGTTTATGTGTGCCTTCCATTTCACTGCTATATTTTCTCTACTTGTGGACATGGGGTTTGGTGTGGCAAATGAGGTTTTCAGCACTTTTTAATTGAATTTTTGAGAATTTCATGCAAGGTATTTTGACCATACTTAGACAACTCTCTCCTATATATCTGTAGCCCCCCCTTAAGATTCCCCACCTGGTTTCATGTACTCTATCATATGTACATATATATATATATAATTTTGTAAAGTTTCATTTATTATTTTATGTGTATGAGTATATTGCCTACATGTGTCATACAGTTCCCACAGTAGTCAGAAGAGGGTGTTGGATGCCCTGGAACTGGAGTTAGGATGATTTTCTGCCATGTGAGTGCTGGGATTTGAACCTGGGTCCTCTGCAAGAGCCCCCAATGCTCTTAACCACTGAGCCATTGCTCCAGACCGATACATATATATGGCCTATTGAGTCAAATTTGTGCGTGCAAATGCCATCTGGTGTGGATCTATTATTGACTGGAGCCTGTTTAACCTAGAGTCACACCCTTAAAGAAAACTGACTCTCCCTCTCCCAGTAGCCATTCCAATAGTTCCTCAGCTAAGATAGGGGCTTCTTACCCAGATCCCCATTTCTATGCTGGGATTTTGTCTGACTTGAGTTTACATGGGTCTTATGCATGCTGTCACCATTGCTGTGAATTCACATGAGTAACTAACTACCCAGCTGTCTGGAAAACTCTATTTCTTGTGGTAACTCTCCACCTCTGGCTCTTAACAGTCTTTTTGACTGCCTTCAGCAATGATCCCTGAGCCTTGGGAGGCAGAGGTTTGGTACGGCTTTATATTTTAATGAGGACTGGGGAAATAGCTCAGTGGATAAAGCAGTTGCTGTGCAAGCAGGAGGACTGAAGTTCAGACCCCTGGCACTCACATATATGCTGGGTAGGCATGGCAGTCCATCCCTAATTCTCGCATTCTAAAGGCAGAAGCCAGATCTCCATGGCAAGCTGGCTGCATAGACCAGATATATGCGCAGCTCTGGATTGAAGCAAGACATCATGCCTCAGTGAATAAGGTGGAGAGTGATTGAGGAAGCCCCCTGAAGTCAGCATCAGCCCTCCACATGTGCGCACAGACATACACACAGAGGTGTATGTGTACCTCCCACACACATGCAAACAAGCATCATACCACACACATACACATGCATAAAAAAAAACAATAAAACAAAAATATTTCAATTAATTCTTGTAGCCATTAGTGAGCAGTGTTGCTTCTTTCTCCCTCTCTCTCTCTCCCTCTCTCTCTCTCTCTCTCTCTCTCTGTGTGTGTGTCTGTGTGTGTGTGTGTCTGTGTCTGTGTCTGTGTATCTGTGTGAGTCTTTGATGAATGACAGCTGATAGATTGTATTTAAACTGGGAAGCTATATGATTAAGATCAGAAATGCACCAGTAAAACCATATACTTGATCACTGCAAGTGCGCCTCCCTGTCTTTGATTCCACCTCCCAGATAAAATTGCAGGCAATGAACATTCGCCGAGTTGCAACTATCCTAGGGGAAATTACTGGCAAAAGTAAATAAATTTCATATGGTGAGGGCCAAATTGTTTTATTAAACTGATTGGTGGGAGGATGGTTCCTTTCATTTATTGAGGTGAGGATCGGATTTCTCAAACCCATGAAAATAATTTAATTTCTCAAACCTAGATGAAAAAGAGAAAATAGAAAAAAGCTGTCAAGGGCACAAGAGAAATTTGTTTCTCTTTTTCCGACTCACTGTCAATGCTGTCCTGCCTTAAAACAATGCGCTTTTGATTCTCATGTTTGGATGGCATTTCTGCTTAGGGAATCACTCACATTTTTATCTTTCATTCCTTTTGGGACAGCCAGTGAAAAGTGCTTTTATAAGTTACAGTTCTGACCTTTTTAGGATTCTGTTATTCGATTAAAAAGCATCAGAGGTCTGCTGTCTACCAGTGTTTATGTCCTGGAAGAACGCAATCAGAAATGCAACCAAAGAGCAATTTGTAAGGGGTTATGGATTCATTCACAACAAATATTTATTGTTACTGGTGCAATTCCACACTGAAAATGAAATACACCAGAGATATCTTTGAAATGTTTGCCTTCCTCTATTTGGAACCACGACACTCAACTAACTACACCATAGGTGAAAACAATTTATAAAGTTGGCATTTGGCTCCTTTAAAGATTCAAATCCCTTGAATGAGATTCAAACGAAACCTTGCTATCTAAATGCTCCACTGGAAGCCTTCTGTGGCACTGCACAAGGGGTGATCTGTATAACACATTTATTTTCAGATCGTGTGCTTTGCTGATGCCTGCAGTTCCCAAGAACTTTCAGGTGATCCAAGAAATCCAAAGTTTTTCATAATACTACCATATTATTACTTGTTTTCACTGTGTTGCCATTTATACAGATGCTACAAAAGTAATGATGTGTAAAATTTCAGTGTCTGAGAATAAATCAAGATTGTGGCACCAACCTGCTCTAAAAAAATGTTATGAGTCATCAATATTGGATACAGAGAGGGCCACTGACAGTGTGGTTGTGAGTTAAGCAGAGGGAAAGCAATGTCTAAGACAGAGCCTTCAGGCACTGTCGGGGACAGGGAGCAAAGTGAATGCCTGCCAAGAGCCTAAGAATGGCCATGGTGATAGAGGAAATTGGACATCACAATGCCAAGCAGGAGTAGTAACTCAATCATTGGCAGCTGTCAGTGTCAGAAAATGTGTGCCATTCTGCTCTGTGAGGAGCACGACCACAGAGAGGGACAATAACATCTCCCTAGAGGAACAAAGGACCTGATCGTTTTATTATTGATGCCAGTTCGCTAAAAAGTGGTATTTTCAGTTTTTCATTTCATGACATCTTTTACCTACTGCCATATTCATCTCTCTACACATGTCCCCTCACTTAACAATTCAGATTTCATGAATAACTAAGGATAGTCTCTCTCTTCCAACATTGAAATATACACATAATCATCTCTGACCCCATTAAGAATGACATTTTTAATAAAGAACACTTAATTATTGAACAATTGGCTTCCTTTTTATATCCTACACCCAAGTCTTCTTAATTCATGAAATATTACACATAATGTCACTGGAAACTCATTTTTATGGAGAAGACATCATTTCTTTCCTATGCCTGTTGATAAATTCAAATAAAATACTTGGAAAATTACATATTCCTTAATGCCATCATTAATATTTTGGAATGTAACAATGCATTAGTTCTGAAAATTCTATAAAGTAGTAAAATCAGACACTAGCCTGACAAATGACCCTTGAAGTCAACCAAAAATGGAAAACATTGCTCCCCCTTCAAATAAAAAAAAATGAACCTCCATCAACACTAAGATATTCATTAGTTGCCAAAGAGATCTTTTCACACAAGTGATCTGGTAAGAGTCAGGTTGTATTTAATTTCATTTAAAAATATTAATTTACTGAATTAACCCAAATATTAACAAATTCAAAGAAACAGCTGATGACATACCAGAAAATACCATGAAGGTACACAACTATCAGACATGACCAAGAAATATTTCCTAAGGGATTTGTGGGGTATATTCCTTGTTTTGATCTAGAGTGTAGAGATGGAGAAAAGGGTGATGTTTCAAGTATTTAACCTCCATTAGACACATGTAACAACCAATCACAGTAAATATGAGTCATAGCCCTGGATCAGAGTCCTCCAGACACATGGCTAGACTCAGGGTCTCCCTTTAATTACTGGATTGTAAGACCATCCTAGGCTGCCAGCAAAACAAGGTAACATTGGGTGAACTTGAACAGAGGTTTTTCCTTTTCTTTTATCAAAATACAGATAAGGAATTGAATTTTTTATACAGCATATAGACCTAACAGAGTAAACTGTCTGCATACCCAGCTCTGGACATTGTTATTATAAATAATTACCACTTTTGAAAATTTGTATGTGATGGTCTACCTATAAATAAAAGAATTTTTAAGAGATAAATGAGTTTTATGAGCTTCTCAGAGATATACTTCATCTAAGAATTTAAAAACCAATAAGATGTTCCCTTATCTAGAGTGGCTAATAATTTTTTTAAATATCCAGGTCTGAGGCTCTAACTCAGTACTAGAGCACTGGTCTTTCAGGATTAAGGCCCTAGGTTTAATCTACAGCATTGCAAACAAAACCAAACAAAACAAAAAGATCCAGGTTCTGAATATTTATTCACCAAAAGGAGCCTCCTGATTATTATGTGTGTTTACAATAAATTTAGAATAGGAATGGATCATTTTGTATGATTACAGACTTGGTGAAAATCAGCTTGTGCTGTTTTGGCATTTATTTCAGTCTCTTTAGTCTTTTGCTTACAACCTATCTCCTGAGAAATGAGAAAACTTAGTTTTTTCGTCCTCAATATAAAGGACCTTTCTGATAAAAAAAAGTAAGGTGACATTTGGCCCATATTCCATGTACTTCATATGAGATAATGCTACACAGATATTGAGCAGCAACATTACTGTTAATAAGAACACCAGCTTATTCTAATGCTAATATTCTGCTAAACATAGTATTAAACTTGCTTCCAAGTTCTTATCTTTATACACAGAGAGTATTTTCATCTCGCAGCCCTCATCAGAAAAGCTTCTTTATGCAGTAAATGATGATTCATACAATGACCCACAACTGTGGAGTGAATTATGAGTCCTAATAGGACATCTATATCATAGCCTCTCCCTCAAAGTCTCAGGGGTCATCACAGAAGAGGGTACAAAAAATTTTAAGAGCCAGAGGTAGTGAATATCTGAAGTGAAGCATTATTCACAGGACACGACCATGCCATTGCACACATGAACTTATAGCTGTGCACAAGATCTACACAAAACCAAGTCAGGAAGAATCCCAGAATGAATGGAGGCAGGGCGCACAAAGACCCACCACTGAGAAGCTATTGGCAACTGATGAATTCTGGGAGGGAGAGAAAAAAATTTCTTTAGAGATGCAGCCCCTGAGAGGCTGCCCATGCTCCCGTAGATGGTCCTACATTCATGTACATACAGGCAGCACTAAGTGGACTCAGCAGGTTTTAGTTTAAAAAAAAGAAAGAACACATGAAGCTGGGAAGGAAAAGTGATATGGGGTATAGGAGAGAAAATGGAGGAGAAGGAATGGGAGTGGATTTGATCAAAACACATCATGCAAGTATGAACTGAGATTGAGATCGCTCAGTGGTTATGAGCACTGGCTGTTCTTAAGAGAACCAGGGTTTGTTTTCCAGCACCTGCATGGTGGCTAACAACCATCTTTAACTTCAGTTCAAGGGCATGGGACACACTCTTCTGGCCTTTGTGGGCATTGCATGCACATGGCTCACATACATTGCAAGCAACACACTCATAAACATAAAGTAAAAATAAAATATTTTTTAAAGAACTGTAAAAACGGAACACCAGTCCTTTAGAAATTAGCTGTCTATATTCTTACACTTTCCTTCTGACTCTGCTTAAAGACACTGATTCGTCTCAACACAGTGGTGTACTTAGGTGGTCTCTGTGTCTGTCTCTTCTCCCTCTTCACCCTGTTTTCTCTACTGTAATCACCCTGCCTTCCTCCCTTTCACTCTCTTTTATTACATACGGCCTGGGAAGTAGAGAGGATGTCTCGACCACAGATCCTCCCAAGCCTTATTTCAAACTCCACCAACCGCTATCCCCGTTGGTGAATCATGTAGACTTATCACACATTCATAGAAGCCTCATTCACCGAAAGTTTCAATACCATGTCCACCTCCCAACACTACTGCACCATGCCCAACTGTCCCCAACACTACTCTGACTACTTTTCATCCAGTAGCTCTCATCAAGTCTCATGATGAGGAATTCAAACTTTCTGGTCCTCTGGCCTTAGTAACCTTCTTGAATTCTTATTTACTATCTGCCTTGGATATATAAGCATCTGAATTTCAACAAGTCCCAAAGATAACCTTTCCTCTCCACTCTCAACCTACTTTGCCCTAGGATTCTCCATCTTACTCGGCACACTTTGGAATCATGTTTAACTTCTTTCCAACATTCAGTCCTAAAGAAGGTTTTGTGACCCCATGTTGTCATTCATCATATCTATTGTATCTCTCTGCATGCAAGTGACCACAAATTTTCTTCTAGAACTATCACTTTTCTCTACTTCACACTTCACCTCCCTCCAGTCTACTTCTCAGGGTATAGACAAATCATGACCTAATTACATTGACCTCCCTCCTATAAAAATGTCCACAGAACTTCACTGTGCAACATTGACAACTCCTTATCCTTATTATTGCTGACTATTTCAACCAACTCAGTAAGCTTCACACTCGCAATTTTCTTGCTGGTTCTCAAACATTCCCAACCAACACCTACGTCTTCGTACTTTCCCCACCCTAAATGCCTTACCTAGATACCTCCTCACTCTTTCCTCATAGCGTTTATCACCGCTTGACATGTATTAATTTCTATGTTCCATCTTAGAATGCAACTTCATAAAAGCATAAACAAATTCTGATATATTTTTATTGTCTTTTTATTCCACTGTTACTCCAAATCCTATAAGGCTATTTGGCATATAGTAAACACTCAATAAACATTTAACATCCAACTAACTAATTGGTTGTACATAAATGTAAGTTGACTCCCTGTACTTTCAGCTTTTCATTTTATGAAACACAGAATACCTTGAAGATAACAATATACACACAATTGCTTTTTAAGGAAACACGAGATGTGCCTTACTACAGATAGACCTAGCTAGTACTAGGTTGAGAAATGGAAGATTGACAACTGAACTGTTGGTTATGATCTAGATGTTTCATGGTCAGAGTCACAATTTCCTGATGTTTGGGCTTTCAAAGGTCAATTAGAAAAGAAACTAAAGAATTATAGTGGTAAGTTCAAACATATATATGATGATGATGAAAAACTTTCCTAAGAGAAGACTGCTGGCTATATTGAAAAGGAAGAGGCAGGAAGCATAAGATGCCTGCAAGAGAGGCAGTTACAAGTATGTACCCTGCAGTGGTTTGTTTGCCCTTGAAAGATGTCCTCCTGGGCAAGTTCTTCACCATCTTCAGACATTGATTAGACTTAGTAGGGGAAATGCCACCAGATAACGTTAAAGGTTTAAAACATGAAAAGTGAAAAAGGCAGGGTTAAGCCCAAGTCAGCTTTCCTTGGCTGCAACTCCTGATAGGTTTCCTGCATTCCAGTGTATGGTTCTACACCCATGTGCACACTGGCAGCACTAAGTGGGCTCAATGGATTTAAAATAGGGTGTATGAAGGGGGGAGGGAAAGGGGTTAGGAGGGATATGGGAGGAGGTAGAGGGCAGCGAGTCGGTGGTTGAAGAAAAGAACAGTTTAATTTTTTTTAAAGGAGAAGCAGCATAATGACAGATGAGGAATGCTTCAAAATAAAGTCACAGGCTATAGGGAGAGTCCCTTGGTGGGCTTAAACGAAAACTGTCCCGCATAGGCTCATATATTTCAATATGTGGTCCCTGGTTGCTGGCACTGTTTGGGGAAGTTATGAAATATTTGAGGTGGAACCTCGTGGAGCTTTGTGAGAGGACGTGTCTGTGGGGATGTATACCCTCGCCCACTTCCAGTTCACTCTCTGTCTCTGCTTTATGCTTGCTGTTGAAGATGTGATCTCTCAGCTTCCTGCTCTGGCTGCCTGCACCGTGACTCCTCTGCCATTGTGAACTCTCCCTCTGAACAGTAAGCCAAGATAAACTTTCTTCTACAAGTAGCTTTTGGTCATGGTGTTTATCATAGCAAGAGAAAAGCAACAAGTTCACATCCTGAGTAGAATCTCTCCCAGCTCTACTGATACATGGATGTGTAACCTTCAACCAAATATTAAATTTTAGTCATTCTCATCAACTCTTTATGTGTCAAATCAAAGTTAATCAAGATAATCCCTATGGCTGTCTGATATCTTTTCTATAGAATAAAACACTTGAAAATAAATTTGGGTAATAGGCATAATGTTAAAAGTGGTCCTTTATTCTAGGGCACTGAGGTGCTAGAGAGCCAGTGGCTTCTGGTTTTAAAATGCCACATATAATCAATCAGTTTAAATAGACTTATTACAATTACTGCTTACTGGTGATTATAGTAAAAGAATAGGAGAGGAGATGTTTCGTGGAGGTCTGGCAATTCCAATTTTTTTGCTCAGTGCTCCGTTGTTCATTGGCCAGCTGGGTCTAGGTCATATAAATGGCCTCTACTTCATAAGTGGGCTGATGAAAATTCAGTCTGAGATGCAGGGTACAGATTCATCAATGGGAGGTCAATCAGATACAGTCAACTCAAAGGTAATTCAGTAACCATTCCAAGCTGACAAAATAGAGGCCCTGAATGCAGCTTATATACATCAGCATGTCAATACCCAGGGGCAAACTACTCCAATTTTGAGGCCCGTTTTATCTCTACAAATATAGAACAAAAAATTCTCCCAGCAGATTTAGGTGACAGATAAAACTCTCTCCACTCTGAATGTTATTTCATTTTCAAAAACTCTTATTGTGGGACAGGCACTGTCATCACTCTAGACTGAAAATCCAACTGATATAAAGCAAGATTAATCCTTTCATCTCACAATTTCCCACTAAGACTGCTCCTTTCCTACAAATATCTCTTCCAAGAAAAATATAAATATAATATATTTATTATATTTATTTATTTATTTGTTTGTTTGTGTGTGTGTGTGTGTGTGTGTGTGTGTGTGCGCGCACATGTGCCTGTTGGGGTGTGCCTATGTCATGGCATACAGGTGAAGGTCAGAGGACAACTTGGGGGAATTGTTTCTCTCATACCCATGTGTGGGTCCTGAGGATCAAACTCAGGTCACCTTGGCTTGATGACAAAGTACGTTTACCCACTGATTCATATTGCCAGCCCAAAACATCTTTCTTAAAAGCAATGTTTTTCTCATTAATAACCATTTTTTGTAATACATAAAATCATTGAGTCCCATATGCTGCCTGAGATGCCCCCTCATTGGATGACAAATAAAAATGGTCCCAAATGCACACCTTTCGCTGTCGACCTGAAGCTTTCAGAATGCCAGAATTTAGTAGTTTTAGGCTCTGTTTAATTCAGTGCATGGTGTAGTTCACCAGCCCCTGGAAGTTTAAGTTCCCATCTCTCCACTAAAGCTATGTTTGTTGTTGTTTTTTTCACTCAAACAAGACAGCTCACATATTTGTGACACTTACTACATTTACATTTCTCACCATCAAAACAATTGAAAGTTCCAGCCCATTAAAAATAGCACACTTTTTACATATTCACCTTCATAAAAGCTGTTATGTTGTATAAATATACCATTAGCACTGTATGTGAGAGGTTCTATTGCCTCCCAAAACAAAATAGATATTCTTTGAGGATCTGCTAATAGGTCATCTTTTGGAAAATGTTCATCAAAACACTGACTTATCCTCAATATTTGGAAAGGGATATTCTGGTAAAATATTCTTGAACTAATTAATCTGACACCTGGACATGAGTGCACTTAAATCTGAAATTGTTAGGGCTCTGTTACAATCTCAGAAAATAATAATGAGGTTAAAACTTATCTTGCCCTCTTGACCCTTCTGGCGATGAATTTTAGATCTTAAGTCTTACCACTGATCACTCAGGAAATCTGAGCGCTGTTTCCTAGTTGATAGCAATAAAGAGCAGTGTGATGAGAGACTTCCAAAATGACCCTTCCTACGTCTTATGAGGGTGATTTCGAATTTTAAAAATTGATTATAGAGGACTGGAGAGATGGCTCAATGGTTAAGAACACTGGCTACTCTTGCAGAGGACCCAGGTTGGATTCCCAGCACCTACATGGCAGTTAACAACCTTCTAATTCCAGTTCCAGGGGATCCGACACCCTCTTCTGACTTCCGCACACACTGCACAACATGGGTGAACTTACGTTCAGGCATAACACTCACACACATAAAATAAAAATAATAAATAAAATTTTAAAATGATAAAACCCTCAGTTCATAAAGCACCAATAATGATTCATGTGTTAAAATCACCATTGTCTCTATCCCAGCACTATGATGCCCATTTATCCATCATTGCAGTCATTCATTTATTGCATATTAATATAAGTATGTGTATGAGGTTTTTATATTCATACTATAGCTTATTCACAAAGATGGTCACAATTTCAGACATAGTTAGGGGTATTTCTATTTAAAATGTCAGCTTGTACCTCTCTCTTTTCCAAGAGAAAATGTTTCTATTCCCTCTGAAATTAGTCTTGTCACAGGTCTTTCACCAATTAGAAGGCAAGTGAAGTGAAATTATGGGGCTCCCAAGCCTCAACCATATGAAGCCCAATTGCTTCTGCAGTTCCCACTCTTGCCCCTTTCTACACTGAGACCACAATGTAGACATGCAAGACTGGTTTCTCAGCAAATAAGAGATCATGTGTTCAGGTAGAACCAGGAAACTATCACCAGATATAAGCATGGGACACTCGTTTATACTCAGTCCAGCACAAGACAATAGCAGCCACATGAGTGACATGGTGCTATGTGGAGGAAGTATGGGGTCAAGGAGTATTCAGAGATACTGAAGAGCATCACTGAGGGTTAAAAGAAT
The DNA here is from genome assembly GCF_000622305.1 of Nannospalax galili. NCBI lineage: Eukaryota > Metazoa > Chordata > Mammalia > Rodentia > Spalacidae > Nannospalax > Nannospalax galili. Next base: position 143,679 of record NW_008359102.1, on the reverse strand, counting down.
CAGGAAAAGTTTAAACACAATGAATTTAATGCCCAATAGTAGCAACAGCATTCCATTACTAAGGTTGTTGTAATATAATATTCTCAATATTCAGTTGAATGTGGGTATTTTTTGGCTCGTTCAGAGTCTTATACCAGGTGAAATTTATTCCTAAGCAAAACTATTCACAAGCCCAATATTCCACATTCTCATTCTGCCCTATGTTTAGCAAAGTAGTTTTTATTAATATTTATTATTTTTATTTTATGTGTATGAGTGTATTGCCTGCATGTATGTGAGTGCATCCGTGTCATGCAGTGCTGCCGAGGTCAGAAGAGGGCTTCAAATTCCCCATTAAGGACTGTTCGTAGCCACCATGTGGGTGCTGGAAATCGAACCCAGGTCCTCTGCAAGAGCAGTCAGTGCTCTTAACTGCTGAGCCATCTCTCCAGCCCCATAGCAAAGTAGTTTTATGTATACTATTGCATATGACAGAACGGCAGCATCAGCTACAGATTCCTATAAGCAGTAGCTTTAGCGTTCCTGCACACCGACAAGAGCCAGAGTTACGTTTCGATGATGTCTTTTACCTTGTAGGTCTCCTAAACCCTTCATTTTCAGTCTTCTCGCAACTGAAACAGGTTTCTCTTTTGTGAAGATTCCGTCAGTGAATCTTAATGTATGGATGTGCAATTTTCAAATAGGTCTCATCTTTTCTCACCCTACTTGTGGCTGCTGACTCCTTGATGCCAGGGCATCTCACAGTACATCCCTGTCTCTGCCCCTTCAGTATCCTGGTGCTTATTTTTTATTGTTTGACTCACCTTCACAGCATGCAGCTTTCCTCATTGCCAGCCCCCCCACATTTTTAGAACTTAATTTACTCCTTCCTCCAGTTTTAAGATGTCCCCTTATTTCATAGACCTTAGAGATTTGCCTTTTCACTGAAAGCTGCAAGACCTTAATTTTCTTTTAATTAAGTGGAAGTACATTCCACTTGGGATATAGAAGACCCAATAATGTCAGCACTGCTCTAACAGCAGGAAAAGCATGGATAATCTACCAAATCGTGACCGTCCCTGATTCAAGCAGAGAATTGGCTCACACTTCAAATCTAATAAAAGACAGGCACCACCATAGGTAGTATTATTAGTACATATTCATGACACAGAAGGAGCACAGTGTTTCCATGAGGATGAAAATGAAGAGACTTTGACTAATGGCTGAAGACTAAGTATAAGGTAGGATGAGACTGCAGAATCCCTAGAAACTGCCAACTCACCAGCAGGGTTTTCAGTCATCACAAAAAGGGGCACAGTGAAAGACTAAGATCTTTTATTATAGTGCAGGCCAGGAGCTGATAGAGGCACATGAGTCCTCATCTGAAGCATTTTGTTTCCTTTCTGGAATGGAAGCCTCAGGGTGAAAACCACCAAAGGAAGGGAAAGCCAATTTTTTTTTTCCACCCTGGGGAAAGATGAAGGTCTTCCTTTTAGAACAAGAGCAGAATCCCCAAAAGTCTCCACCCAAGGGAGGGGCTCTATGAAAAGCTGTCTTCTGGTTTTGACACAACCATTCTAATCATATACACAGTAGTGGAGGGGGAGAGAGGTAACTAGTTATAAGGAAGAAAATGGTCAGTAGGAGTGGGAGACAAGACAGAGTATTGGGAATATATGAAGTTGATCACAATACAATGCATGTATATATAAAATTGTTAAAAGTGAAAAAAGTGTTTCAAAATTACTTGAAACATTAAACAAATAAGTAATCTGCTCCTCTGAAAAAGTACTAGCCTAAGAAATATGAATATATATATATCCATATTGCAAAATAAACCCACCTCAGAGAGTAGGGACACCTAACTGGACCAGGATATAGATCTCCCTGGCCACTGTCCTACTGTGGTATGAGCACCTAGGAGTGAGCAGCAGCAGTCTGTGAGCAACCACCTAGCATGAATCAAAGAAGGATCTGTCTACAAAGGGAAGACCTAAAGCTGAGTGTGTCACAGTCTGAGAATAAAGCCCTCACAGACAAGTCTCTGTCCTGACCACAGGTAACCACGCAGGAATCTGAAGCTGGTGGTAGACTAAAGGTAACCAAAATGGCAACAAAACTCATTCCTTTAATTACTGTTGAGATGAACTCTATACTCTGCTTAGTGGGCCTCACAGAAGAGAAAGTGTTCCCATTTTAAACATAAATTCTATGTAAATAAGTCTCCACTGGACACAGAATGAAAAACAAAACATGTGAGACACAAAATCAAGAAAAAGAAAGAATCCATTGTCAAGGGCAAAGTAACCAACAAAACCAGAATCAGGAATGATCCAGGTATTAGAAACGAGAAACAGAGTTTTTAAGATAAACATAAATTTGTTAAGGACACTGGAAGAAACCAGAATGGGGTGCTTCGAACCCAGAAAACAGGAGGTAAAAGAAGGAAGGAAGATCTCAACAACTTCAAGGTCAGCTTGGACTGTATGATGAGTCTAGAGAGAGAGAGAGAAAGAGAGAGGGGAGAAAGAGAAGGAGAGAAGGGGGAGAAAGGGAGGGAGAGGGGAGAGGGGAGAGAGAGAGCAAGAGAGAGGGGAGAAAGAGGAGAGAAGGGGAGAAAGGGAGGGAGGGAGAGGGGAGAGGGGAGAGAGAGAGATCTTGTGGAAAAGACTGAAAATGTGCATAAACATATCAAGAATTTAACATGGAAGTACAGTCCCTAAGAAAGAGCAACATGGGAATTTTAGAAATAAAATAAGCTTCATAATATACTAAGAATGTAATTCACCAGTCAAAGACTTACGATGATTAGTTAACAGTGTATTCTAGTTAACAGTGTATTTTCAGTAACATAAAGATGTCACATCACTGTCTTTCTGGTTTGTATAATAAAAAGGTATAGGTATCATTATGATAAGTTTGGAAGGTTTTTTGGGGGGTGGGGGGAGTTCCTTGAGATTGAGTTTCACTATATAGCCCCAGCTGTCATGAACTTCCTGGAACTATGTAGACCAGCTGGTTTGGATCTTCTAGCAATGCACCTGCCTCTGCCCCTGAGTGCTAGGATTAAGGTGTGCACTACAACACCCGACTTACTAGTTTTATGGATGAAATGTGTTCTTCCCTCATCCTACTCGCCAAACTACTTCAAAGCTTCCTATTTAGAAAATTTTGGAGGAATCTTGAATACAACTTTTCTAAATCTGTGTGTTCTATTTGTAACTCTGAGTGTTCTAAATGTCATAGGTACCTTATTTGTTATATGTAAATATTTTTATGGCAAGCAAAATTATCTTGCTAAAATAGAGGAGAAAAAAAGACCTCATTACACTAACCAAACCTGAGAGAATTCATGTCCACAGACTAGTGGTATCAAAAAAAAAAAAAAAAAAAAAAAAAAAAACAATCCAAGCCTGGAATGGTAGCACATGCCTTTAATCCCAGTACTCAGGAGGCAGAGGCAGGCGGATCTCTGTGAGTTCAAGGCCAGCCTGGTCTACATAGTCAGTTCCAGGACAGCTGGGGCTACAGGGAGACCCTGTCTCAAAAAGACAAAAAAAAAATCCAAAAAAAGTTTTTCAACCAGAAAAAAATATGATATGGGACAGCTTTGGATATACACAAAGAAAGATAGAGGTCTAAAAATGACCTAATTGAAGGTTCACATAATGGGTTTAACATAGGAATTCTATGTAAGGACACACAGTCTGTCGTTTCTAAATATTTAGCATACAGTAAGAAATTGCATTGTCTAGGAATTTTTTTTCTGATTCTGTGAAGAATGTCATGGGGACTTTGAGATTGCATTGAATTTATACACTGTTTTGGGTTGGATGGTCATTTTCACAATATAAATTCTGTCAATCCACAAATATTGGAGGTCTTTCCATCTTCTTGTGTCTTCTTCAATCCTTTCTTCAAATACTTAAAACGTTTATTTTAGATGTCTTTAATGTCTTTGTTTAGGTTTATGCCTAGATATTTTTTTGAGGCTATTGTGAATGAGATTGCGTCTATGAATTCTTTCTCCAATTGCTTTTGATTGGTATATAGAAAAGCCAGTGATT
>NW_008359102.1:91215-139588 GCF_000622305.1 Nannospalax galili | reverse complement strand
TTGCTTGTTATTGGTATACAGAAAGGCTACTGATTTTTGTAAGTTGATTTTGCACTCTGCCAATTTTCTAAAAGTGTTGACCACTTCTAGAAGTTTTATGGTAGAATTTTTTGGTTATCATATATATAATATCATATCTGCAAGTAGGAATAATTATCCAATTAATACCTTTCAATATCTTTCTCTTGTCTTATTACTCTAGCAAGAATTTCACATACTATATTGAAAAGGAGTGGGGACACTGACCATCCTTATCCGGTTCCTGATTTTAATGGGAATGTTTTCAGTTTTTCTCCATTTATAATGATGTTGACTATGGGTTTGTTGTGTATGGCTTTAATTATCTTGGGGTTTGTTCTCTCTAATCCAGTTCCCTCTAGTACCTTTATAATAAATGCATATTAGATTTGTCAAAGCCTTTTCTGTGTCTATTGAGATAATCATTTGATTTTTGTCTTTAAGTCCATTTATATTATTTTTTACATTTATTGATTTATGTATATTGAACCATCCATGGAATAAAGCCAATTCGATCATAGCAGATGATCTTTTTGATATGTGTGTCTATATCTTGAGAATATTTTGTTGTGAATTTTTGTATGTATGTTCTTTAGAGAAATGGCCCAATAATTTTTTTTTTTCTTGTGTCTTGACCTGGCTTTGTTACTAGAGTAATATTAGCTTCATATGAGGAGTTTTGGAGTTCTCCCTCTGTTTCTATCTTTTTGAATAATTTAAATAGTACTGGTAGTAGATCTTCTTTGAAGGTCTGGTAGAATTCTACTGTGAATTCAATTGGGTTTGAGCTTTTTTTTTTTGGTTGGGAAGCTTTGCGTTACTGTTTTGATTTCCTTATTTGTTATGGATCTGCTTAAACCATTTATCTCTTCTTGTTTTAACTTTGGTGGATCCACTGAATTTAGGAATTCATTCATTTCTTTTAGATTTATCTAATTTAATAGAGTACAGGGGTTCTTTGTTTTGTTTTGTCTTGTTTTGCTTGTCTTTTTGAAACAAGGTCTCCCTGTAGTCCAAGCTGACCTAGAACTCACTATGGAAGTCCAGGTAAGCCTTGATCTCACAGAGATCTGCCTGCCTCTACCTCCTTAATGCGGGGTTTAAAGGCATGCACCACCATGCCTGGTCCAAGTACAAGTTTTTAAAGTATTCTCTTTTAATGTGCTGAACATTATTGATATCTGTTATGATATTTTCCCTTTTGTCTCTGATTCTGTTTATTTGAATTTACTCTTTCTTGCTTTTGCTTAGCTGGGCTAAGGGTCTATCAATCTTGTTTATCATTCCAAAGAACCAGTGCTTAGAGTCATTGATTTTTTTTGTATTGTTCTTTTGTTTTTATTTCATTGATTTCTGCTATGATTTTTATTATTTCTTCCATTGAAATTGGGTTTCATTTGTTCTTGGTTTGGTTTTCAAATTATTGAGTTGTACATTTAAGTCGTTTATTTGTGCTTTGTGTGATTTGAAATGTAAGCACTCAAGGCTTTAAATTTCCTGCTTAAGATTGTTATAATGTGTCCCAGGGGTGTTGTTCTGTTGTGTTATCATTTTCATTTACTTCCAGAAGTACTTTTATTTCTTTATTTCTTCTTTCATCCATTCCTCATTCAAAAGTGTGTTGTTTAATTTCCATGAGTTTGTGTTATTACTAGAACTTCTTTTGCAGTTGATTTTAAGTCTTGTTGCAATGTGGTCCAATAGAATCTAAGGAATTATTTCAATTTTTGTACTTACTGAGGTTTGTTTTGTACCCCATCATGTGGTCAGTTTTAGAGAAATTTCCATGGGATGCTGAGTAGAAAGTATATTCTTGGGGCTAGAGAGATGGCCCAGCAGTTAAGAGCACTGGCTGTTCTTGCAGATCAGAATTCACTTCCCAGCACCCACATGGCAGCTAACAACCTTCTGTAACTCCAGTTCCAGGGGATCCGACGCCCTCTTCTGACATCCATGGGCACTGGATACATGGGTACACTTACATATATGCAGGCATAACACTCCTACACATAAAATAAAAAAATAATTAAAAAAAAGAAAGCATGTTCTTTGGTGCTTGGGTGTAATATTCTGTAGATGTCTGTTAGTTCCATTTGAAGTATGATATCATTTAATTCAGATACTTCTCTATTTATTCTTTGTCCAGATGATCTGTCTGTTGGTTAAAGTGGGACATTGAAGTACCCTACTATTACTGAGTTGTTGTTAATCTGTGTCTTGAAGTCCAGTAGTACTGTTTGTATCAAACTGGGTACACCAGAGTTTGCTGCAATATGTTCATGATTGTTATATCTTTTTGGTCAATTGTTCCATTGATCAAAATGTAGTGACCTCCTTTATCTCTTCTGATTAATTTCAACTTGAAGTCTATTTTGTCAGATATTAGAATAGCAACTCCTGCTTGTTTCTTAGTGTCATTTGCTTGGAATATTTTTTCTATCCTTTCATCCTATGGTGGTACCTATCCTTTGAGGTAAGATGAGTTTATGGTAGAGAACAAAGAGGTGGATCGAGGTGGGGCTGGAGAGATGGCTCAGTGGTTAAGAGCACTGGCTGCTCTTGCAGAAGACCCCCGTTCGATTCCCAGCACCACCTGGTGGTCAACAACCATCAGTAACTCCAGTTTCAGGGGATTTGATACCCTCTTCTGATCTAGGCAGGCACTGCGTGAGTACATCTACCTACATGCAGGCAATACACTCACATACATAAAATAAAAATAATGTTTTTTTTAAAAATAGATGGATTTATAGCTATAGGCTAAGTTAATATAGCAGCAACTGTTTAGATGTTCTTACTTCTTGCTGTTTGTGTTTTTATAGTAGATGGAATCCCACTGAAATGGGCCAATAGCCCATGGAAAACATATGCTGCAGAGACCCAAAAGTTCCGTGCCTTGCCACAATGGGAGGAAGATCATCTCACATCTATCACCCCCATCCAAGGCTCAGGGACTTTTGGGGAAGAGGTTGGCAGAAAGACTGTAAGAGTTGGAGGAAGGGGTAGAGTGTTAACTGGAAGTGCTCTCCAACCACTATACCGGCAAGCTATAGTCACAGCATGCTTGGCAACAAGTCGATGGGGGAGCCAGTTAACCCTCCCACTCAATAAGTCCACCTTAGCTGAATGTGGGCGAGGGATTAAGGACATATAAGTCAAGGACACCATGAGGCACCTCTCTTACCATATACGCAGCTCTCAGGAAGTCACAGGATCTATATTTGAGTGTGGACTTTCCAGCGCAGCTGTAAATGGGAGGGCACCCACTCATCTGTAAATAAACCCCCACCCCTATGCTCTGTTAGAAAGCCCAATAAACTCATTAGTATTTTCAAATAAAAGAGCTAATGGAAACTTTCATTATTCCACTAAGGTTGACCCCATGTTGGCAAATCCTTTGATCTTTGATTTCTTATTCTCATTTCCCCCCCATAAGTTTCATTGTATATATATTTTTATGTAACCTGTTTCAAGTTATTTATGAAAAAAAATGTTGAAAATTTCCTCTCTTTGGAATAATTTTTAAAAATGAAAAAACTACAGTAAACAATTTATATTGTTTACTGCCATACTATATCTTCATTTTTTTTCTTTTTTTAACCTCTTGTGTATGGTCATTCCTTTCTTCAATCCTTTATACTGCTTGGAGTATTCTCTGTAGAGTTTGTTTGGTGTACATGAACTTTTTCAGCCTATTTGTATCATGGAATTTTTTTTTCTTTTCTTTTTTTCTTTTCCCTTAGACTATGATAGTTTTTCTGGGTAAAGTATTCTGTGTTGGCACTAATGGTCATTTAAAACTTGGGATACTTTGCTCCAGGCTTTTCTGCTTTTTATCATTTTCATTGAAAAGTCAGCTACAATTCTGACAATTTTTCCTCTATATGTAACCTGTTTCTCTCAGGCAGCTTTCGCTACCCTCTCTTTGTTTTGTACATTTACTGTTTTTATTGTAGTATGCCATGGGGAGTTTCTGCTCTGATCCTGTCTAATTGGTGTTCTTTGTGCTTCTTGTATCTGTATAGGTATGTCTTTCCTTACTTTAGGGAAATTTTCTTCTTTAATTCCGTTTAAAATCTGGTCAATGCTATTGACCTGAGATTCTCCTTTCTTCTATGCCTATGATGTATAGATTTGGTCTTCTCATGGTTTCCTACATTTCCTGCATATTCCATTGTTTGTTTTTAAAATTTTCATATTCTTTGCTTGAGGAGTCCAGTTCTTCAACTTTGTCATTCAGTCTTGATATTCTGTTTTCCATTTCATTCATTGTGCTTGTAAACCATTCTCCCATCATTTCAAATTGACTTACTGAATTTTTCAATTCCATCATCATTTAGGCTTGAGTTTTCTTCAATATTTCTATCTCTTTTGTGAATTCAATTTTCAAGTCCTGAATTATCTTCGCCATTTCATGCAGCAGTATATTTGTGTGTCCTAGTGCTTCAGTCAGGAGTTTAATCCTATCCTCTTTGAGTATTTAGAGTTTCTTGCATGTTATTTAAAGTTGCTGAATTCTTCGATCATGTTTATGATTGTTTTTTTAAATTCTGCATACTCAGGTTCCTCTGGGTAGTTTTCATTATAGTATACATCTGTATGGCTGGTAGGTTTTGGTGGGGACATATCTTCATTTTTCATATTATTTTTGCTTTGGTATTGTTGTCTGGGCATATCAACTTCTCTTGTTGGATGTATGTATGATATGAAATTCTACCCCATTTTTGTTTCCCTGAAGTTTGGTACTGTCTACACTGGCTTTTTTCCCCTTTGAAACACAAACTTTAAAATTTTTGTGTGCATTTCATAAAATACAGCTTGATCAAATTTAGACCCCCCTCTCCCCACTCCACATAACTCCCCACCAGATATCAGACATTCTCTCACATATGTTAACTCCTATCCAGTTCAGCATTTGTATCCAGATATCCCTTTGTGCCAGTTCATCCACTGGAGTCTAGTCATCATATCTAGAGTAACTCTCTTAAAGAACATCTACTCTCCCTCACCCTGCTGTAATCAGATGGCAATAATTCCTTAGCTAAGATTGGGGCCTGCTGCCTATGCTGGGTTTTTGCCTGATTGAGTTGGCATGGGTCTTGTGCATGCTGTCATCATTGTTGCAAGTTCATGAGTAAGTTCCCAGTAGCCTGAAAGCCTCTGTTTCCTCATGTCCATGCACCAACCCTGGCTCTTAAAATCTTTCTGCTCCCTCTTCTGCATGGTCCTTGAGCCATGGGTGGGTGAGGTTTAGTATAGGAGTCCTATCCAGGGACACGGACTCTAGAGTCTCTACAACATAGCCAGTTGTGGCCTTCTGTATGCATGGCACTCTGTTGTATGAGCAAGCTTAGCTGTTGAAAGTTGAGGGGTTTATATTGCTGATGTGGCTTGGTTGCTTTCTGATCAAGTAAGAATTGTTAGTTGGTCTATGCATCAGGTTCTCACTTTTGATTTTTTTTTTTTTTTATTGGCAGGACAAGACAGTTCAAAGAGGACTAGTCAAGAGTTCTCCAACAAGGTGAAGGAGTCTGGGCTCATTTCTAGACTAGGGGATCCAGTGGCCTGGGTTCTGCCAGGCTAGTCCAGAACTCTCAGGTAGGAGGAGCAGGAGGGGGCCTAGGAGATGGGAACCCCATGGGGAGGGTCTAGCTATGCAGAGTAGATATGAACCCTGGAGCAGAGAGAATGGATCTGGTCCCAGAGCAGGGGGGATTAAAACCAAGTGGGTTTATGAAGCCAGTCTGGAGGTCTTAGGCTGGACAAAACTAGCAGAAGGGGGCTTAGGCCTAAGTCAGAGGTGGGGTCAGTGTAGGGAGGATCTAACTAGCTAGGCAGAGTAGATGTGAATCCTAGAGCAGCCAGAATGTATATATTTTTATTTTTATTAGGGCATATTAATTAAATTTAATGATGAATTTTATTGTGATAGTTTGCAAGAAGGATAGAAAAAACACACCAGATTAACATTAATTAAAATAAACTTAAATGGGCCATATCAGTATTAAATAAAGGTAATTTGAAACTAAGGAATACATCTAAGGACAGATTAAGACATCCCTTAGAAATAAAGGGGTCTTTTTGCCAAGACAGCATAATAATGTTAGTTGTTTACATACCAAATGAAAGACTTTGGAATACATGAGGCTAAAACTGTTAGAGCTAACTAAGAAATAGAGGCATAGAGGCATAGATTCATAATTACAGCAGAGTTTCACACTTTTTAGTAATTGATTGAAAGAAAATTAGCAAGACATAAAAGATCTGAAAACCTGTGTCAGCCACCTTCACCTTGTTGGCATCTACAGAACACCTCACCCTCCAGCAGCAGGGGGTGCACTGTGGACTATGAGGTAAGCTTTAAAAGAATAAAAATATTGCAAAGTCATGTTCTTAGATCTAATGACATTAAACTACAAATGAATGTCAGAAAGATATTTGCAAATTCCAAAATAAATGAAATTCATTAAAGTAGGTGGAATTTGTATTTTCTTCAGGAGTCCATAAGGAGAATGTGGTATATTTGAGAAACAATGGTTTATCTGTTTTAACATAGTTAAGAATTTGTCCTAATTCATACTAATTATGACCCATTCAACTGAAGATTTAATAATCTGAGAAACTAAAACTACTGAAAAAAATGTTTAATTTAAAATTTCTGCACTATGTTGTGTATACTAGGGATTCATTAAATAATTTTGTTCTAACAGAATACAAGCATGCATTGTAAACTTTTTGTAGCCCAAAGTATGGATTTTCTGGAAAAAAAAATATTTTCCATTACATTTATATCAATGTAAGTTCTTAGCTAGGAGTGATGGCTCATGCCCATGATCCTAGTACTAAGGAGACTGAAGGAGGAAGATCCAGAGTTCAAGCATAGCCTGTGCTACATAGTGAGTTGGAGGCCAGCCTGACCTACACAAGATCCTCCCTCAAAAGAAACAATTGAACAAAAGAAACAAGTTCTTAATTATCACTCAAAATTATCCAAGACCCTATAAAACATACTTTTTCAGTTTGTATTTTATTTGTGCCCTATTGTAAAACATAGAAAACCTGTATGCCTTATAAAATTATATTTTCAAAATAACTGTCAGCATACCTTCTTCAGCACTGTTTGGATATTTAAGCTTTAGTATATTAAGTTCCTCAGGAAATGCATTTGTAATTCTACATTTTGGCCATTGTGCTACTGGATGAGGGAGTAGAGACTCCAAAGACAATTTACTAACATCCACCAGACACTACACATGGACAAAGCATAGCACTGAAATGCACCAAATGTTATCAGGATTTGTCCTCAATCACCTCCTTGAGTTATTATTTTTTTCAACTGACACAGGTTTTCATGTCAAGGCTAATAGGCTCTGCTAAGGTCTAGCCTCTGAGATCCCCACAGACCCACTGTAGAGTAGAGCATTAGAGCGTTCTTTTCTGCCTCCTCTAAAAGATGCAAGTCTTAGGCATCTCTGCAGGAGTTCAAATAATCTCTCTCCTGTGACACTGAAAATGAATGAGAGGATGGTGCCAAGATTTTTAATGGTACTATTACATGGTATTACTAATGATAATACTTAACTGTGTCTCAAAATTACACAAGAAAAGGCTTGGTTGTAAGCTTTCAGCATTTCAAATGAGTTCAGGCATGGAAATTCAAGCAATTTGAATAAATCCTCTTTGAGAAAATTGGGAATCTCAGAACACAGACTATGGCAATGCTACTGATTAAGAATGGGTACTGGGAAAAAAATTGTTCACATTTGGCTAGGCTTCACTTATAAACCCAGAAACATGGAACATGGAAAATTCTCAGCATGAGGATTACTGCCTTTCAAAGTATAATATTGTCTACTCTATACCTACTTGATAACAAAGGGACTGTTTTATTCTTCAAAGATAATTCTCTCGTGAAATTGCTTGTAGCATTAAACTCCTCTAAATAGTAATCTGTTATTCTTAGTGTATTCACACATGCATTTTTTTCCAGACAAAGCTTTCAAGAATACAATCATGTGTAGCTTGACAACAGGGATGAATTGTGAGAGACGCATCATTAGCTGATTTTGTGGTTGTGTAAACATTATGGAGTGTACTTACACATACTTAAATGATAAAGATGACTACACACTATTGTGTAGACCATTGCTACTGACATAAACCTGGATAGCATATCACTGTAGTGAATACTGTAACATGATGTAGCCTGTGTACTGGATTTCCATGTGTAGACAAATGAAATTATGCCCTGCAAAAAAGTCAACTCCTAATGGATCAAAGACCTCAATGTGAAACTGGAAACCCTGAAACTATTAGAAGAAAATATTGGCAGTAATGTACATGATATAGGTATAGGAAAGGACTTTCTAAATTGGACATAAGTTGCTCAGGGATTAAGATCAACACTCAGTAAGTGGGACCTCATTAAACAAAAAAGCTTCTGTACAGCAAAAGAAACAACCAAAAAAGTGAAGAGAAAACCCATAGAGTGGGAGAAAATCTTCACCAGTGACACATCTGACAGAGGTTTAACATCTAGATTATATAAAGAACTCAAAAAACAAATAATTAAGAAAACAAACAACCCAGTTAAAAGATGGACTATAGATCTAAACAGAGCATTTTCAAAAGAAGAAATAAAGATAGCTAAGAAACATCTTTAAAAACATTCAACATTGTTGGTAATTAAGGAAATGCACATTAAAACCACTTTGAGATTTCATCTTATTACAGTCAGACTGACTAAGATCAAGAGAACAAAAGACACCAAATGCTGGAGAGGATGTGGGGAAAGAGGAGCGCTCATTCACTGCTGGTGGGATTACAAATTTGTGCAACTACTATGGAAAGCAGTGTGGAGAACTCTTTAAAAAACTAAAAATGAATTTACCATATAACCCAGTTATACTCATTTTTGACTTATACCCAAAGGACTCATCCTACTGTAGAGATACTTGTATATCCATGTTTGTTGCTGCTCTTTTTACAATAGCTAAGAAATGGAAGCAACCTAAGTACCCTTCAGCTGAGGAGTGGATAATGAAAATGTTCTATATTACACAATGGAGTTCTATTCAGCAGTAAAGAAAAACAAAATCATGAAATTTGCAGGTAAATGGATGGAACTATAAACTGTTATACTAAGTAACACAGACTCAGAAAAAACAAAGGACCTATGTTCTCTCTCATTTGTGGATCTTAGCTACAAATCCTTAGATATAAGTATACCTTTCACTACTCATCAAAGAAGTTTCTTTTTGCAACAGATTGCTGATTTCCACAACTGGTCAAACACAAAGAATAAGCATTTATGATATGTCTAGCACTAAGTGACACATCTATAATGCAACCTCTAAACCTAAGGCTCAGGGAACATAGTGGAACAGGGGGCAGAGAGACTATTAATGCATCTCTCAGCTCTCACCAGTGAAGCTTCTTCATGCATAAGATGGAAATTAAACCAGAAAATGACAACTGTCCAAAATGTAGAAGAATAAAGGATGAAGAGTGCTTGTTCCTGGATAAGACTCCTATAGTAAACCTCTTCTACCCAGAGCACAGGGACCATTGCAGAAAAAGGGATAGAAAGACAGTAAGAACCAAGGATGGTGGATGACCACAAGGAAACATTTTTCCAGATGACTGGGAACTTGCTCACACGAACTTCCAGCAATGGTGACAGCATACACAAGGTCTATGCAAACTCAAACCAGACAAAAACCCAACATAGTTGTAGGGAAATAGGTAAGAAGTCCCAACTTTAGCTGAGGAACTATTGCTCGCTACTGAGGAACTGATCACTACTAGGTGAGGGAGAGTTGATCTTCTTTAAGGGAGCGACACTAAAAAGGCTAACCAGACTCCAGTGAATGGACTCACACCAAGGGACATCTGGGGACACAACCTTGATACAATAGGGCTTAACATATTTGACAGAATACATGACATCTGGTGGAGGCATTATGAGCAACTGCAGATAGGGGAAGGGTTCTAAATGTGTTTAAGATGTATTATATAAAGTGCATATTAATTCAATAAAAATTAAAATAAGCAAACAAAAAGACTTCATCTTTCATATAGTTAATGATTTAATTTATTTATCCATAATTTATGTATTAAAAGTTGTTCAAAGAGACATTCTAGACAGTTAAGTCACTCCTTGAAGAAGTGGTCTGTCAAGAGGTGTCTGCTCAGAAAGAATATCCAAGCATCTAAACTGTGTTGAAATTTCTACACTATAGTGTCTTGTTACAAGTTTAATATGTATTAAAAGCATCCATTCATTCAACAACCACTTGATCATCTATAAATTCTAGTTGCTTTGATTACCAGGAGTATCAATCAAAGACAGTTTTATATTAAAAGGGGACTCCACTTAGTCTTGAAAGCAGACAACTGAACAAAGACAGTGTTACCTAGCACATGCCATAGTTGAAGAATGTCATGGGTATTAGGGATGGTCAACAGAGTCTAGGCTAGCTGGAGCTTCATATTGAAACACTGTCCCCCCAAAATAAAAAAAATACTAAAGATATTACATTTAAAATTATATATATAATATATATTTCAAAGAATAATTCTCAGTGTGTGATGTGTGCAGGTGCATTGGAGTGTCTCTATCACTCTCCACATTATTTTTTGAAGTAGCGTCTCTCACTGAAGTTGGAGTTCAACAATTAGGTGAACTGGCCAGCAAGGCCCCAAGATCATCCTGCTTCTGCCCTCTCTAGTTTAGGGGTGATAGGCTTGTGCCATTGTACCCCACATTTATGTGGATGTTGGTATTCTGAACTCAATTCTTCAGACTTACGCAGCAAACATTTTACCCACTGAGTCATCTACCTGACCCATAAAAATATTTTTCCATTGACATAAAAGAGATGTTTAAGGTTCAAGATTGTATAACTGTATTAAAAATTTGACTTTTTCAGCTTAAGAGCTAAATGAAAGTAAAGTTTCTGGTAAGATGAAAAAAAAATTGTAAAGAAACTGCCCGACCTCAGGAGGATCACAGAACATTTTAAGGATTAAAAGGAATCACCTAGATGGAAAGAATGAAGAAATAAGTTTCAAAGAGAAAGAATACAAATAAAGAAATGCGTGCAAATACCGTCTTAATGTGTCCGTGGAGACACAAATGCCTGACACAATTTTGTATACAGTATGCAAAGGTAAGAGCAACTGAAGAGCCAAGAAAGCTAACCACTCGAACTTTGTCCAGCTCAGAGAAGCCTTCTCTTTGCAAATTCCCTGTCATAATTTGACTAACAGATTAATTTTTATAAAGCACTGAGCAAAAAGTTTAGCACTCAGACACAAACAAAAATTTTGTTTTAAAACCTGATCAGAATCTAATTTAATGTCGGCGATACAGAATGAACACTATCCCAACCAGGAATGCTACTCCTCTCCAGGAAGGCCTTCCTAGCTCACTAATTGGCACTACCAATTGCTCTGTTCTAAAACTTAGGGTCACAGACGATTTCCGTCTTTCTCTTTTTCTTCATTTCCAACCCTTTAGGAAGACCGGCCCACTGTACTTTCTACAATTCTTCATGGTCCAACCTCATTTCATCGGCTTCCCATTCCACATCTGAATACAAGTACAACTTCCTCGTTTCCCCACTTTGTCCCTTTCCCTCTCCTGTCTAGACTCTCCCCTATCTTCTTCTCTCTCCCCTTCCCTCTTTCCTACTAGTGGACTTTCTCTACATAGTAACCAGTTATCTCTGAAAATACAAATCAAATCATGTTACACTGATGCTTAAAGTTCAACATAGCCTTCTTCAATTACCTACCTGTTTGGAATTCTATTGTCCTAGAATGTTGGACATGAAGTTTATAGTTGTGGGGATTTATTTGTACAGCACCCTGGCTCCTAATGGAGTTATTGTCAAGGAAGAAAACTAATTTGACATCCATTAGATAATTTGGATACTCTCTAGATATGTCAACACTAGACCTTCTGATTGATTCTGATTTAGAACATTACCCTCTGAAACAAAAAGAAATGGGTGAAAGAATATCTGAATTGTGCGACCATGTTGTTAATACATCCCATTATCCCCCCAACATTTGTATTTCTGCAGACATAATTCAAATCCATTATATTAGCAACTGGAAGAACATAGTGTCTTAGTTTGTTTCTTCCTTGCTGTGACAAAACACTCTGATCACTACCAACTTGGGGAGGTAAGGATTTATTCAGCTTACATGTCCCAGGTCATAGTTCATCAGGGAGCCCAAGGTAGGAACTCAGGGCAGGAACCTGGAAGCAGGAACTGAAGCACAGGTCATTGAGGAATGCTGCTTACTGGCTTGTTCCCCTAGCCCATGCTTTCTTATACAATACAGAACCACCTACCCAGGGGTGGTGGCACCACCCACAGTGGCCTGGGCTCTCCCACATCACTCAACAATCAAGAAAGTACTCCACAGACATGGCCACAAGCCAGTCAAGTGGAAGAAATTCCCCAATTGAGGCTCCCTCTACCCATGTGTGTCAACTAAAGTTATCCAGTCACAGGTGTGTATGTATACATAGTCATAGATCAGAAGAAATTACTCTCCCTGTCTTTATATACATACACACAAATATATAAATAAGCTGGGATATGTCTCCAGGTGTGCCTGCCTTGTAATAAACTTTCTAAGATGGTTTTCAAAGGGATATTCACTGTGAAGTTGAAGTTGTTTTTCTTTCCAATCCCAAAATGATTTGTCACTTTGCTGCTGACACCTCATTTGATTTCATCACTGGGGAAATTAATTCAGTGACTATTTGCAATTCCACATGAGCCTGCCTTTGTGTCTTCTGGCCCTAGGAAGCAATTTGGCAGCACACGCAGTGGCTCAGTCTTACTTACACTTGGAGTAGCAGATTCTACTACTGTTTGAAGATTGTAACTAGCAAAGATGAGAAGGACTTGACACAGCTTCATAGCACTTCTATATTTATCCCTGAAGAGATATGGGCCTTACAAATAATCAATGCTCCAAATTTGCCAATGGGCCTCATAAAGGGTGATCAGAAACCACAGCTAAGTGGTTTCTAGTATACAGCACAAATAATGACTTCTTTAGAAAAAAATATATCACCCACCTTTCTCATCCCAGGACTGAATATTTTATTCCCAAATTTTTCTGAGAGAATGGCCTACATTTTTAAAGGTCAAGTGTAGAATCATTCACCTTGACAGCTGTCCTTGCAAGCTCAGGATTTTACTCTCCATAATTTGTAGGGGGAAACCCAGACTTTCCATGTAAGTGTTTTTTCTAGCAAAAAGATCATCCCCATTTTTCTACAAAATTATCTGTTAATAGATAATGTTTTAACATTTAAGGAAAATGTCCTATAGCCTACTCATGCTGCTCAACAAACCCTAAAAGTTGATAAACATGAGTTTTAATTATGCTTTTTTGTTCTAAGCTCTATTCCTTACATTGTAGCTTATTTGTATAAATGTGTGTAAATTAAGGTCTCAATTCTACCACAATAAGGAGATGATATGAAAGCATATGTAATATATGAGCTTGTCAGAGGAATCTACTTGAAAATTAAATAGCCTTGTTAACAAATTTAAAAATCCTGTCATTTGAAGCAACAAGTTCTCCGTACCCTGGAATAGAGATTTTTTTTGAGGCTCCCTATTACTTTGTTTTGAGGCAGGCCAAGAGGCAGAGAGAAGGCTTCCAAGCTTACATTATTGGGGGAGAAAAACCACTCTAGCTTCCATTATTCTGGATGTGAAGTTTAAGAAACACATCAACATGAAAAGTTATGTTTAGAAACATTGTGGATTTAGGTTTTAGTAGGGAGGCAGTACAGAAACAGGCTAGGCAGAGAAAATTTTGTAACTTTTAAAATGAAAATTTGATCTTTAAACAAAATACTTTTTTCTAATATAAATTTAGATGGTTCTGTGTCTGAATTTATGATAGGTTTCATATTGATAGGAGTGGTATTTCTAATCATATTCTGATAATTGTTTTCAAGAGATGGAATCAAAACAGATTTGTATCACTTACATCTGCTGCCTAATATGCCACTAAAGAATAACCATAATTAACATTTTCATGGCAGTTTGGAGCTTACAAAGTCATTTTTATTTACCAATTAATGTCTCACTGGATAATGTGAATTATATTCACTTCTGAGATGTGTTCTGAGATGTTCAGCCCTCACTTGTGGTGACTGTCCCACAGTCTAAGCCATCTGATTTCCACTCCTTGGAGTGGAACTCAGTTGCTGCCTCTATGTATTCGAAAAAAGTGAAAGAGACAAATAATGTTCGGCCTTTAATTCTTGGTGATCACTGGTATACCATGGGGTTCTGGCTTTTCATTTTCCCTTTGTGTAAGTGATGGTTCCTTTGAATTAGTAAGTAGAGATGTGCAATGAGCTTGCCTTAAGCTGATCCTTTTAGAATAAAATAAAACAAATACAAATCCTTGCACAGTATGCTCAAGTAATGTTCACTGAGCGAGTGTACCACATGTCCCAGGGCAGTGGGGAGAGATACCAAGTGGTTCTATTTTTTCAGGATGCCTCCTGTTCCCCTTTTAATCTGCCATGAGAGCATTCTTAAAATTCAGCTATTGGTAAACTCTGCTGTTTCTTCTAAGTTTCCAAAAATACCGCAGGAAAGTTTTGAGTTAAAAATGGCCTGGTTTTGAGAGATAACTTTAAGCAAACCCACTTCAGCTCTCTCTCCACTTGTGCCTCTGTTAGAATATGGTTACTATGAATGTAATAGTATCAGGGAGAGTGCACTGTAAATTCAAAGTGTGTGTAATTGTCATCACTGTAACCCAACAGGGTCCAGATATTACAAAGATTTGTGGCAGTTTATGCGTGTCATTGTACCAGGATGTTCTAACCAATCAGGAGTGTCTTCCTGGCTCTGTATTGTACTGAACTCAGGTTCCCAGGGAAGCTGTATTGATAAACACAAATGGTGAGTGATCAAACAATTGTCAGACACTGGCTGTCTCAGCATACATGAGAAGGCTGGGCCTTTGCTTCATTATAGTAGACAAAATTTCAATAGTTAACAAATCCCTGGAATACTGAAGGATGACATCACTTCTTGTCAACCTGTAAGTCAAGAAATAAACACTGATAAAAAACTGGAATAAAAACTGAAATCTTTGAATGAGCTCTTCTCAGTCCGAGTCCTTCTTCCAACACAGTTCCTCAATTTTTTCCCTTTTTTTTTCGGTCTTTCTGAGGCAGGGTCTCCCTGTAGCCCCAGCTGTCCTGGAACTCACTATGTAGACCAGGCTGGCCTTGAACTCACAGAGATCTGCCTGCCTCTGCCTCCCGAGTGCTGGGATTAAGGGCGTGTGACAAAGTTTACAGTTTTCTCCTTACAGCTGCTGAAGCAAAGCTGTTCATTCAGCCTTGGCAGCTTGTGGCCACCCTCCATCTTCAGCTCCCAAAATTTCAATCAAATGTAGCTTGTTCAAAGCATTTGTTAAAACACAAACAACCCCAGGCCAAAAAAATCAAAAATGAGTTAGAAATAATTGTATTTCCTAGACCTCTTTTTTCATGATACACATTGTAGCTTCAACATGTCCAGAGACAAGGAAGACTCATTGAATTAGTGGATACAACATGGGGGCCCCCCAATTCCTCAATGCACTGCTCTTATTAACAACACGTTAGAGGGGTAAATAGGAAAGCAAGTGAGCAATTCCAGCTTCACCCAAGAATTATGGGCAGCCTCTGCTAGGAAGTAATTCCAGAGATGAATTAACTACAGAAGTGCAGCACCAGGTGATTATTTTTCTCCTTTTTACTTCCCTCGTCTGTTCACAAGACCTTTTAAAAGGTTTATGTATGGTTGTCGTATTTTAAGCTGCGCCCTGTAGTTGGAAATTAAATTATAAACCAACCTGCCCTTCTGTCTATACTACAAATGTTTAAAATTTGTTCCAACAAAATGATTTTCTAAAAACCATATTTTCCTCCAATATGACTTGTCTCAAATGATTTCGCCAGTGAAAAATGTCACATATCAATTCCTCTCTCTTCTTTTTGAAGTCTTTGCTAATAGGGATACTTGAAATGACCTTGGTGTCAAACAGCACCTGCTGACTGTTGACCATTTACTGTGACGTGCATCTCAGTCAAAAGGGATGCAATGAGCCCGAGAGAATTTCAGGTAATGCTATGCACTACAGGGTTAGAGGAAGATGTGGAAGACCCATTTAATTCAGCCCAGTTTAAAATGTAGGAGCATCTTGCATGCCATAGTCAGCCTCTTTCTTTTGCTAATATGAATCAAAGTTCAATTACTGAGGAAATTCAACATAAACATTCATGATTAACTAAAGTTCTCAACAAATTACTTTAATTTTAATTTTTAAAATGTTAGTTTTATGGCATCTAAAAGGAATGGGAGTCTTCACAGGTGTTGATATGATGAGATATTTAGTGTTAGACCAAGATCAAATAAGTTGCTTTCATTAACAATTTTTGATCGAACAAAAATTTTTTATATTTTGTTATTTTTTGTGTATGAGTAGAGTATATTGCCTGCATGTGTATATGTATCCGTGTCACCCAAGGCCCACAGAGGTCGGAAGAGGGCATCAGATCCCCTGCAAATGGAGTTCCAAACAGTTGTTAGCCACTATATGGGTGCCAGGAATCAAACCTGGGTCCTCTGCAAGAGTAGACAGTCCTCTTAACCACTGAACCATCTCTCCAGCTGCTCAAAACAATTTTTTAAAGGACTAGAAAATGGCTTCCTCACTTATGGTGGCAATCTACTACAAGCTGAATATATCACACTGAAATGCACTTAACATATATAATCTATGGAACACCAGAGTTTAGTCTAATCTACTAAAATGTGCCAAGCATACTTTATTAGGCAATGGGTGGGCAAAGCATCTCACACAAAGCCCATCTTACTATCAAATGTTGAGTAGTTCCTGGAATTTAATGAAACACTGTGAAATATTGCAGCACAGTATGTTTGTTTCTGTAGCTCCATTCATTCCACTCATGATCCCATAACTGACTGAGAGCCATCGCTTGCTGCTGCTTCTCAGGATGGAGAGGATCCTACCAAATGTTGGTAGACCAGGAAATCATCAAATTCAGTGTACAGTTTCTATTGAATACACACCACTTTCAACATCATAAAGTCAAAAAATCCCAAGTTAAACCATCATGAATTAGGAACTGTCAGTATATGAAAGTGGAAGTAAATTTTCTCATGGAATTTAAAATGGAGTAAAGGAGACAAATTGAACACATATGAAACTAGTAGAGCAACATGAGTGTATACAATCAAGATTAGTCAAAAGACAGATTCACTGAGGGTAGAAAATAGAAAACAAATATCAAAGTGTCCATGGAGACAGGAAAATATGAAACCTGGTAGATTAATGGTTTTTAATTATTAAAGAAATGAAGAGGAGAAAGTATTTTACAAGGTTGTTAGCCAAAGCTATGATACCCTGTTATTATATTTATTGTTGATAAGACAATAAAGATTTAAACATTTAAAATTTTTCTCATACATTGTCTCAGAATCTAGGATTATACCTTCAATTGAGGGATTTTCATAGTTCAATTGGCATTCACTGTCTACTATGATGATGGACAATAATATTCAGTTGTTTTCCATTTAGTTGATAGTGTGTGGTTCAGAGATGTGGAACATAAATATCCTAATCACAGAATAGGTGAGAAGCTATTCCCAGAAGCATTGAGCATGAACTGATCCTCTGAATTACACTAAAAAGCTACAAGATCTTAGTTTGTGATTTTCTTTGGTTCCTCTAAATCCACATTGAGTTTTACCATACACAACCAGAAGGAATATACCACTTATCCATGTATTACCTCTGCATTCTGAAGCAACCTTCATTGTCTCCATATGTTATTGAACCATTCTGCAGTATGCTAACTTTGTCAGTAGAGGACATGGGAGGAAGAATTCCTGGAAAAGAAACGCTGCTTGTTAATTTTTCCTGATCCTGTTGCACTGGGCTGTTTAAGATGTCCAGAAAAATTCCCCGTAGTGAATTTAAGAGCACTCCCAGAGGACACTAGGAAGTGAGTTCCTCAGGCAATCCTGCTGCTTTCTGAAGGTGAGTTCCAAGGCTACCCTACCTACTCTACTGACAGCTTCCTACTGATAGATTCCCAATGAAGTCAAATGCATCCTCCTCCTCGGAAACCTACTGGTAATTTTTACCTGTGTCCCTGCAGGCAGCTTTAGGACTGGCAGTTGGCCTACTGACTATGCATATGCCTTGACTTGAACAACTCAGTAAGTTCTCTGCCACTCAATGTGTTGTAGCCTACCCTACTGACATCTGAAACTCTGTCCTGGAGATGATTCTTCTTACCTAGATTTGTTTCTTCTTGGGTACACTCCCTCAGTTTTTGAGACTTCCAAGTATTCCCTCTTAGTTAATAATCTCCTGTTGGTATTTAGTAATTCTGGTCTTAAATCTTCCCTATTGAAATTACTATGAGGTTTCAGTTTCTTGATTGGACCATAAATACATTGGGGGAGAAAAATGGGTAAGTGATTAATAGTTATACATTCACTGGGGATTAATCAGATGTCATATATACATTAAGACAGAAATATTGATAGAGAGATGCATCAGCTGTCTTGGACCAGACCCACCAGCGAAGTCAAATGTAAAAGTAAGTGCTTGAATTGAGGTTAGGGGGAATGGGTAAAATGAGATGACTGGAAAAAAATGAAACTGTGAGCCTTTCTGCCAATGTGTTTCAAATGATCTTAAACTATCCAGAAAGTCAGTTTCTTTTTAACTTCTGTTCTACAAGATCAGTCTTATGAGTGGAGATACCAGTGTCTAGGATACTTGATTATGTACATATACAACATAAAATGTCTTTCTACTACTGGGAAGACTTTTTAGGATAACAATAAGCAACCAGATGTTTCTAAATACCTAGGTAGTTAACATTGCAGATGAAACAGTTTTCCTGACAGTTGATTTACTGCTTCCCTCCCTCACCCAGATATTTAATATCTTGTTCACACATTCCGACTATTTTGGTGCAATATATCCTCATACAGTTTGGCATTTGGAGACCCTGTTGCCTTAACATTGAGTAGCACAATAAATGAGGGAAAAGAAGAATTCAAGTAAGATTCGTTCCCATTTCCAAAATACAGTAAGTACAATTCATGGCTACATGAAAAAGGAAACGACTAGCAAAGTGAATTATGGTGCAAGTTCATCCTAAAATCTCAGTTTCTATGAGTTTAAAGTATAGCATTCTTTTAGTTTAGTTTCCTTTTGAGCTTTCCTTTCTCCTTGCATTTGCAAGTTAGAATGCATGGCATCTAAAGTCTTCTTGAAAGACTATAAGGTACACTGTGGTATTAGGCTGCTGTGGTATTAGCTCCATCTTTAGATAGGATTTTCAAAACAGCATAAATACTCAGTTCTAAAGTTTCCAAACATTCAAAGCCTTATACCAAATGAGAAAACTGTTTAATCTTCAATACAGAATTTCCTGTTTTTCTCATTACACTTCTTGGAATTGACCGTTGCTGTAGTTATGTATTAACGTGTATATTCTCAGCAGCTGTTTTTTTTTTCATTTTCTGACTCTATCTTGCTGTTAATTGGTCTCCTAACAGTTTATCAACTCTGGGACTTCCACAGATTTTTTTTCTTTTTCTCTCTATTTCTTGAAGTCAGTAATAAAGAGAGAGAAAAATATAGAAATAGGATTTTTGAGCGAAACAGATTTTATACTGAACAAGAAAAAGACTTCATTCAGATGCTCTTAAGAGAACTCTAGATGGTTACTAAGCTATTCCTGTAGAGTCCCTTCCAGCCTGGGAACAAGAATAGGAAGTAGAAGGCTCTTGTCCTGGTTTTGTTGTGTGCTGTGTGTTTTGACTGATCTAAAGCACTGAAATGCAAACCATTCTTTCCCAACTGGAGCCCATTGGACGGTTCGTAACATAGACACTTATTTTACACTCACATATACATATACTGCACTTTATGAATATATTCACAATCATTCATGTATATAACTCCCTATAGTTCTATACTGTATATAAATCCCCTCAGCACTGTGCTACAGACACTTTGATGTTTTCACAAAGCATGAGAACACACTCCTCCTGCATCACTTTCTATAGCAACAACAATGCTGGTAATTCTCGGAAGGGTGACTTGCAAAGAGCACTTCCTGCCATCTGTAGCACTTGTTAACAAGCTGCTGCCAAGCACCAATGAAGAACATAACAG
Organism: Nannospalax galili; assembly: GCF_000622305.1. Lineage (NCBI taxonomy): Eukaryota > Metazoa > Chordata > Mammalia > Rodentia > Spalacidae > Nannospalax > Nannospalax galili. Next base: position 119,299 of record NW_008359102.1, on the reverse strand, counting down.
AGCACAGCAGTGGGGAGGAACCTTGAAGAGCTCCTAATTCCTCTAATAAGGAAAATGAAATAAACAAGGCGGGGATCACTATTCCAAGGTCATCCTAAGGAGCCATGGGCAGAGCTGTAAGCTGAGCACCTCCGACTCTTTGAACTACTATACACCTTCGCTATATAGTATACCTTAGTATATAGTATATAGTATACCTTAGCTTTTAGAAATCTTCTTTTTTAAAATACTAAAATCATTCAAAGATTTCTTCTACCCCCTACTAATCTCATGAGCTATTTTGCCAGAACTGAATGGATTTATTATCACTAATAAATAAACAGTGAGGTATACTAGCATTTTCCAGTTGATGAGAAAGGATGAAATGAAATTGAAGGTCTCTGATGGTAAATAAATATGAACGAGGGCAGGTATGTGCTTATAGATGCAGAGTTTTGAAAAGTCCCAGGCCATTGCCTCCTGACTATTGAAGTAAAAATCTCACTACTGTCTCCTTTGAGATATTTAGTCCACTCTGCAATCAGAAATACTTTCTTGTGTTCAGGAAAACTCCCTGGGATAGGTAGACTTAATAGACAGCTCTGTGTGAGTCATAAGCATCTCAGCCTTAAGCAATTCAGGAGTGATATACCCTATTCACAAACACAGGTAAAACAGGCACTGCAGGTCACTTGTAAAACCCTTGCCATACATCAATAACTTAAGGATGCCCCTTCCTATTACCAGTACACAATACATACATACACATGTATAGACACACATACACATACACACATACACACATATACATGCACACATATACACGTGCATACACACATACACATTAATGAACTCATGCACAGAAATATACATGCACAAATATACACATAAATACATATACACACATTTGCACATACCTGCATATATACATATATAACACATGTTGGGGGGGATGGTATCTCATTTAATCTTTCAAATACCAAATCAGCATTTAAGTGTATATTAATATTAGAGAGAGGCTGTCAAGTAAATCTTTCAGTGTATATTAATATTAGAGAGAAGATAAATAATAAAACTTATTGGATGTACCCAGGAGATATAGAGGACCATAACAATAGAAGAATTTAAGCCAAGACTTCTACCCATACATAATTCAGTACCATGAGCTTGACAACGATTCTAAAGCATGCCCAGTTTATCATGCCCAGTTCTCATGACATACTCTTCATTAGTTCATCGCCTCGACTTAGCTCTGCACCAAAATTTAGCATATAGAAAATTTACTAATCTGGCTCCAAGACTATATATAAAAATATGGAGAAAAATCAAGATTTTTCAAGTATAAATCTTCTCACATGCAATTTTTTCCCAATGCCTTATAGACTCTAGGTAAAAGTTATCCACATAATCTGTTCAGGTGTAGCCAGGGCAAGAAATGTGGAGTCATAACCCAGAAATGTCAGTGTCCAGGCGGAGGTGTTCACAAGGTGGAGGTGTCCCATAAGGTGAGGAAGATCATGAAGACTCTACAACAAGCAAATGACAAGGCCAGGAGGTGTTAATTCAGTCACTCTGGAAGAAATATACTGGAAGGATGATGTTAGTGGCTGATGAGAAGAATAGTTACCAACCTAAAGGTCATTGAATAACCTGTGGGCAAGAAATAAAGAGGACTTAAATTGGGACATAGAAGGGATGTAAAAGAAGCATTACAAAGAGGACTACAATGGGGTACAAAAAGTAATGATCATACAGCATAGTTACTAAAAGCGAAGGCTTTTCTGTCTTACAGATCTAATTTCTGATGCCATCTCACTATAGTCACATTACTTAATCTAACTGTAATGGCTAATTCTGTATGTCAACTCACCTAGGCCACCAGTGCTCAGGTATTTAACCAAACGTTATTCTGGAGGTGATTTCAATAATATGTCCAGATGAGACGAATAATTATATTGGTGGACTACAGAGAGACAATCACTCTTCTTGAGGCAAGGCAAGTGGACCCCATCCAATCAGCTGAAGGCCTGAACAGGAGAGAAAGGCTGCATATAAGGGACTCCTCTAGCCTGACATTCCTGATCTGAGCTGTGGCTCTTTTCCTGCCTTTTGACTCTAACTGTAACGTTGAGTGTTGAGTTTCGAGCTGGCCAGCTTCCACAGTAAACCTTACACCATAGCTCTCCCTGGTCTTGGACATTTGGTCAGCCTTGAACTGCAGTTTTTCTCCCTCTTGAGCTTGATTTCTGATCTTGAGCCTTTCAGTCCCTGTAATCATGTGAAGTTATCCATTTTAAACAAATTGATCTCTCCTCTCTGTCTCTCTGTCTCTGTCTCTCTCTCTCTCTCTCTCTCTCTCTCACACACACACACACACACACACACACACATCCTACTGAGCTAGTGGTTTTGTTTCTCCTGCGATCTTTAATTCAGTCCCTGAACCCCATTTTCTTCCTGTATCAGTTGGGCTCAATAATTTTACTCAAAATTCTACTATGACAATAAGAAATGGCAGTGTATATGTGGCTTTTAAAAATGTAATCTTAACAGAAAAAACACAAATTTTGAAAACTTTATTTCATTTTATGGACATAGAGTTACTTTAATATTGAGGTTTCCAACTCTGTATTACAGAGGTAATAAACAATCCCTAGCAGTACATGGAATTTGGTTAAAAGACGGGACCAGATTTGAATAACATTTCTGCATACTCATGAGTGTGTTTTCAATTGTTTCCAGCTAGGGTTAGGTGAAAACAGTTTATGATTACATAATCACATTATAAAATATTAGAGGTGGTCTCAAAATTGCTAGATGTACCACAACGTGAAGATGATCAGTTTGCTGGAAAAACCTAGATATCCATTCATCTCAGCACAGCTTCTTGAAAATGGTCTTGTCTACAATCTCAGCTCTCATCATATGTTGATGCTCCCCCAAACCTCCTCCTCTCTAATGCAAAGCCCCAGCTTCAGAAACCTTCTCTTGCCTAAAGTCTCTCTGGGGAACAGAAAACTTGGGCTGCTTTACTTGGTAATGAGGGAGATTTATTTAGTGTGTGTGTTTGAGTTCTCCCTTCCCTTGGGACTCCCCATTCTATACAACCATATCTTTTCTGTTCACTCTGTAATGACACTGGAAACTCCTCATATTTCCTGTTCTAGACAAGGGCTCTTCATTATTCTTATAAACCCCAAATGTATCTAGATAGGTTGCTTGCCCCTTCCTTCAAGATTTGGCTCAATGGCACACTGAGGTTCCCTTTCTGGGATGTGCACTCACCCTACCTACTGCTCTCAACATTACCCCTCACTCTCTCTCCATCTCATTCAACCTGGAGCTAGGCCTGCGCCTAGAAAATCTCAACAATAGATTCTCCTGTCTCTGCTAGCCCAAAATACTATGGGTACAGGCAGTGCGTGCCTATACCTGGATTTTTATGTGGGTACTGAGAATTCAAACTCAGGTCTTCATGTTCGTGCAGCAAAGACTCTTACCTACTGGCCCATTCTCCTAGCCCCAGAACAGGAAATATTTAAATAGCAATCGACAAATGCAAATTCAGAATGACTTTGCCTCTTCTGAAATCATAATCAGAATAAGCACGGTGATGTGAGATAATTGGCATGGTGTGTCATGAACATCACCGAGTGCCCAGTTCTGCAATGTCCTTCACACTACTAAAATGTTAATAACATAGAGTCCTCCTTATCAAATCGCAATTTGGAATTCCCCAGCTACTTCAGTTGACTAATTGCCCACAGATACCTTCTTCTCCTGAACTTCAGCTCTGCTTCCCCTACATATGCCATTTTGAGACCACATTAACCAATTAGCTTAATCGGCATTGATTGTTGACAATGTGTCACATAAGATTTATTAATAATTTTCAGATTGTCTCTTAAATCAAACTTTGAAATACCATAGAGAAATTATAACTACATTCTCAGAGGATGACACACTCAAATAAAACTAGCTGGGTAAAGAGCGGTAATAGTGCACTTGCCTGAGATGCCCAAGATCAAGGGTTTGATCTTTAGCACACACACAAAAAAACAAATACTACAAAATTAGTCTGCATGCTAGTTTCAGGACTGCTGTGGCAATGTACAGGGAGAAAGAGGCTGCAGAGATGTAGGATGTGCAGAATAGAACATGCTTCTTTGGAAGAGGAGAACTGAATATAATACAAACCTCTTCCAGTGGCATCCAATGGTAGAGGGTAAAGAGATCCTTACAATGCGGAATAGTGCAGGTTGCTATGAGAGGACATATCATTACAAAAGCATTGTTTTAAGATAGATTTCATTTTTAATTATGTGTATGCATATATATCTGTATGTAGGTATGTGCATGTGAGTGCACATACCTGTAGAGGCCAGAGGCATTTACATTCACCTAGACCTTTAGTTACAGGTGGTTTTGAGCTAAAAATGTGATTTCTGGGTATTGAACTCAGGTCCTTTTCAAAAGTAGTATGTGCTCTTAACTGTTGAGTCATCTCTCTAGCCCCTAAAGTTATATATTTTTATTTTTTATTTATGTGTATACATGTATGTCTGTGCGGGTATATGGTGCGCATGCGCATGCGTGTGCGCGTGTGCGTGTGTGTGTGTGTGTGTGTGTGTGTGTGTGTGTGTGTGTGTGTGTGTGTATGCCCACAGAGACCACAAGAGGTTGTAAGATCCCCTGGAGATGGACTTGTGAGCTATCTGTTGGTGCTGGGAATTGAAATTAGGTTCTCTAGAACAGCAACAAGCGCTCTTAACCTCTGAGCCATCTGTCCAGCTCTATAAGGATTGACTTAAAAAGCTAAGCTCCATAGAAGCATGTTTTTAAAGCTGCGATTTTAAGTCTTGATCTTGTTCAAGTCTGATTGTCCAAACTACATTAAATTGTGTGCATATATGTTATCAGTGCTTGAGTGTAGATTTTGGGTCAGCTATGTGTAAACTTTTTGCATTAAGATGATATCACTAAGTATCATTGACAGAACAGACACTTTGGATTATTTTTAGGTAATGAATTATGTTTGTAATACACGTGTTAATGAAATATTTTAGCCCAGGATGCTACTAAAATGGTTGCCCACTCTTGCTCTAATACATGAGGTAAAAATCCAGGGTGCTCTGCTCAGTTCAAATTCCTATGTATAGCAATCCTGCCAGTGGGTTCTTTTACTTGGTAATTGACAGAAACAACATTGACTTTGAAAGACTGGGATTGCTCACAAAAGAACTTTAACTTTTAATGCACTTAATTTAGGCATATTTATATTAAAAACACCAAAGAATATGCTAATTTGCGATTCTGGTTCTTTTGCAATTCTTATCAGAAGGTGGTGAAATGGTTGCTTAAAAAGTAGAATTATGTTCCGTCCTATTTCTGCTAGCTTAGGTACCAATGTTCTTAGGTTCAACATACTATATAAGCAGCTCACAGGTACAAAGTTGTGTTCAGACAGTCTATTAATTTCACTCATAAGAAGGCAGCTCCACACCTGCTCCTACAGTGTCTGCCAGTGGCTTCCTGTTCTTCAGTTCTCATGTGTCTGCACTTTAATCAGCTTGCCTTTCTCCTCTGCCTGAACTACAGCAATTAGTTTCATGAGTCTCCATATTGATTCATCTTTGCTTTCTGAAGATATTTCCCATATATTCAGGAATTCTCTTCTACAGTCGGGCTTCACCTGCTCTACACATCTCTATGTGTGTTTCTTTATTTACGCTGACCCATTTTCCAAACTTCTTTTATTTTGGTTGAGAGTAACTTCCAGCTGGAAATCAAATGTAAAACTATTCATTCCATAGACAAAAACAACCCCAAACTTCACTTCTCATGTGAGATTATTAAACATTTGTAGAGATGACAAACAGTAAGACATCATTTTATACCCAATGTAGCAACATAAAATTGTTTTGTCCTTCAAAGTACAGATTATAAAATATATGAAACACTTTAGAATTAAATTTACAGCTGATCACAGCTGCCATGTTATCAACAGACCAAGTCACCAGATGGCCATATGGGCTAACAAGTGACCCATAAAATTGTTCTCAGGCACTAGAGATTTCACAAATTTTTTTTTTTAAAGAGAAAGAAAAAAGAAAAGAAGAATGTCCTGGGCTTTTTAATTAATAAAAGAAACAAGTCCATTTCCCTCCCTGTGCTTATTTACCACAGAAGCCTGCAAGAGTCCCTTTCATCAATCCACTCAATCATTAAACATTTGATAAACAACTATTTTGTGCCATTCCATGTACTTTGACAACAAATACATTTAATATTCATATCCTAAACTAAAGAACTGTTCCCAAATTAGTTTTATGAAATCACATTTACCTAAACATATACTCAGAAACAAGAATGGTCATATTTTTAAAAAATTAAATTCTAGATAGATTGGGGGTCAATCCAAAGGCTATACTTTAATGAAAAGGAGGAAGTGATCTTTCAGTCAATTCTTAAAGTCACCTGGAGTCTCCACTTCACATCTTGAGCCTAAGTTGTCTCAAGTTCCAGGCACGCAGTATCACTATGACATTTGTAAGCACTACATGTAAGGAATCAAATTTTAAGACAGGGCCATGTACTTATCCTGCGAAAAGTCCTTGTGGCACATATAAATTACATTGGTTCCCCCATGTGACAACTCTTCTACTTAAATTTTTTTATTTAATTTTAGGCTTAATAAACAAGTTGCTCTCGAAGCTCTCAATTGTTAATTGGCCCACTTTAAAATGAAGGTATGTTCTATTCCTTGCGGTTGGTTCTCCGTTGAAATGCATTAGCATTCATTTTTAAAGGCTTAATCATGCAAAATTTTATTTCAAACTCCATAATTTAGCCTGAAAAGTTTCTAGTTGATGAAAATGTCAAACTCCTAAAGATAAGAATGTTTAATTAGTGAAGTGCTTAAGTTTCTGACAAATACTAAGTGGACTTGTTGAAAACTTGCTGCCAAAACTCAGAGACTTACTAAATATAAAAATAGAGAAAATCAGCGTCTGAATATGTATTCTCCATGACTAGGACCAACCTTGGCCTTCCTTCTTCCTTCTCTGTGTCTCCTCTCTGTGTGGGTCATTTGTTTATTCTGGTTCCTTTTTTTGTAAAATATTTTATTTATTATTTTTATTTTGTTTTATGTTTTATGAGTGTTATGCCTGCATCTACGTAGGTAAGTGCACCCATGTCATGCAATCTCCACAGAGGACAGAAGAGGCTGTCGGAGCCACTGGAACTGGAGTTAGGGACAGTTGTTAGCTGCCATGTGGATGCTGGGATTCGAACCTGGGTCTTTTGCAAGAACAGTCAGTGTTCCTAACCACTGAGCCATCTCTCCAGCCCTCTGTTTTCCTTTTAATGGGAATATGACTGAAAACAACAATGAAAGCAGAAATGACATGTAGAAGTAGGCATGCATGCAAGGCTTAATGATGTGGGACTCAAAACACACACTCCAACTCTTCCATCTGTATCCTCATCAGCACAAGTAGGAGACTGAGGCAAATGATATCTCAGATGCTGCTGGAGTACCCAAGAGAAACAGAACCAACCAGCAGTGTATATACTATTCTAGCTTCCTTCCTGTTGCTGTGATAAAACACTAAACAAAATCAACTTGGGGGGAAAAGGGGGTTTATTTCACCTTACTTTTCCAAGGTGTAGTCCATCACTGAGGGCAGCCATCAATGAGGGCAGCCATCACTGAGGGCAGGAACTCTGGACAGGCACCTCAAGTCAGGAGCTGAAGCAGAAACCATGGAGGAACTCTGCTTACTGGCTTGTTCCTTTGGCCTCTGCTTAACCTGTCTAATTATACAACCCAGGACCACACGCCAAAGGGTGACACAACCCACAGTGAGCTGGACCATCCCACATCATTCAGCAATCAAGAAAAAAGTGTCTCAGGCATGCACACAGGCCAGCCTTGTAGAGGTAATCACCCAAATGATGCTCCCTCTTCCCATGTGTGTCAAGTTCACAACTGAAGCCATCTAGCCCATATACATATTTGTCTCTCTGTGTGTATATGTGTATGACATACATACATACATACATACATTCAGAGAGAGGGAGAGAGAGAGAGAGAAAGAGAGAGAGATACAGACTAGAGACAAAGACAAAGGCAGAGAGAGATTTAAGGAAGTATATAAATTTAAGGAAGCCAAACTTCACAATCTGTTAAGTTGGAGACCCAGGAAAGCTTTCGATATGAATCAGTATGAATTCAAACGCTGATGAATCAGAGGGGTAGTGATGTAAATCCTAGTTGGAGGCCAAAAGAGATGAGATGAGATGTCTGAGCTCAAGCAGTGAGATGGAAAACAAATGGAAGTGAGTCCTACCTTTTACTTACTCAGGGCCTCTCAGATGTTTCCAACCTTTGACACTGAGGCATGGCATTGTCATCTATGAAGTTCATATTCATAAAATGCACATTGGGTGACAAGAAGTCTCATAATGTTGTAAATAAGTTTACCATTCTGTGTCAGGCCACATTAATAACTATCTTGGTCTATATGCAGCTACTAGACCACAGATTGGACACCCTTGATTGCCCACCCACAATACAGAAGTCACTCTTCAAACTCCACAGATTCTAAAGCAAATATAACATTTCATGTGAGTACCTTGTGACCCAGTCAAGTAGTCACCTAGATCAACCATTGAAGATGTCTTCAGTAAATTCATCCTGTGGACTCAGGTTGTAAAGTCATTTTCCTCTTCCCTTCCCTGCTTTATTCCTTCCTTTCTTAATTTGGAAAATATTTTGGAAAGAAGAAATTTCATCAATTGATTTTTCGTTCTATCTATATCCATCTATCTATCTATCTATCTATCTATCTATCTATCTATCTATCTAATATGTTATAAAATTCACCTCTTCATCAATTCACTTAACCACAGAGTTAGTTAAAAGCATCTGACATAGACATAATACTTTTTTAAAAACTTTATATTCTGGTGGGATGACCAGTAACCTTCTCAGTGCTCATTAAAAGAGCAGCAAATTCTAGTGGCCTTGCTTATTCTGAAAGTAGCCTGAATTCATTTTATTGCCTAATATCTCCTAATATCTTAGCCCATATCTCTTCCTTGTTATTGGACATTTTGTCTTGAAAATTTAGAAATATAAAATCCCTTAAATATTAAATCTCTTAACATTTAACCTTTTAAAAAATATTTTATTTATTATTATTTTATGTATGTGAATATATTGCCTGCCTGTGTGTAAATGCATCCATGTCATGCAATGCCTGCAGAATTTAGAAGTCGTCAGATTCCCTGGAACTGGACTTACGGATGGTTGTTAGTTGCCATGTGGGTACTGGGAATCAAACCCAAGTCCTCTGCAAGAGCAGGTAGTACTCTTGACCACTGAACCATCTCTCCAGCCCCAACATTTAATTCTTAACTTTCCTTAAAACTATTTTTTGGGAAATGGTGTTTGCTTTTGTTCTACACCATGAACTTTGTTCATGCCCTCTAATAGTTATTTACCCATGCTGGAAGGCTCACTTCTTTTACTGGTTTCGCCTATGTGAAGAAAGTCAAAGGTCCTGCTCAACCATGGCTGGCTTTGCTTAGAAGCATGGAGGAAATGTTTCCTCTAAGTTGACCCCCCTCTTTGAAGACTGGGCACTGGTTAAAATCAATTTTGTGGGGTCTCCACAGCCTCCTTGACCAAGAGGACAGGTGACTCACCACAATTACAGGACATTTTAAGAGATGCTCGTAGTCCCCTGGAACAAGTCAACCTAGCAAGGCAAGGAGCAAAACCTGTCCTTTATGTACTTCTGACCAAAGTAGTATAGGCCTCAAAGTATGTCTGTTGAACATGCAAGAAGGTTAGTTCCACCAGTCTGGTACTTTTAATTACTGTGTGCCATGTAGATAAATCTTGGGCAAAGGCCAATTGTACTCAGATAAACCTTGCCTAGACATATATTTCTTGTTCTGGTATGTATAATTTGTCAGTAGGTTGTTGGACTAATATGGTTCCCTCTGGTTTTTAAAATTAGCTGGGCATTATTTATCTCTTACATTGTCTAACTCCTCCATCATGATTTCTCCAATTAAGGTGCCCCCATTTTTTCCCCTTTCTCCCTTAATAATACCCTTCTCCTATGGTTCTACTTCTCTTGAGCTCCTCCTTTCCCTTTAACCCCTAGGTTCCTTGTATACCCTTCCCTACCCCCTCCCTTAAACTAACCCAATTTTTATCTATATCTCCCTTATTAAGGGCTGTTTCCTACTGTTCTTCTCTTTCAGGTTCTTTCTTTTCCTTTACCTCCCTGGCTCCTTTCCATTATCCTGGTTCCTGTAGTTGTGTCTGGATACATACTCGCTTATCAGGATTTTGTTCTAGGAGCTACATATGAAGGAGAACATACATCAGTTTTTTTTCTGAATCTGTGTTATTTCATTTAGTATAAATTTCTAGTTCCATCCATTTCTGTAAATTTCATGATTTCATCATTCTTTACTGCTGAGTAAAACTCTATCATATAAGTGAACCATATTGTCATTACCCACTCATCAATTGAGGGACACTTAGATTGCTTCCATCTCTTAGCTATTGTGAAAAGAGCAGCAATGAACATGGATGTACACTGTCTCTGCAATAGGATGAGTTCTTTGGGTATATGCCAAGGAGTGGTATAACTGGGTCAAATGGTAAGTTCATTTGTAGTTTTTTAAAGAGTTCTCCACATTGCTTTCCAGTAGGATTGAACAACTTTGCAGCCAGCCCCACAATCAGTTGATGAGTGTTCCCCTTTTCATACATCCTTTCCAACATTTGGTATCATTTGTTCTCTTGATCTTAGCCAGTCTGACTGGGGTAAGACGAAAACTTTAAGTGGTTTTAATTTGCATTTCCCAAATTATTAGTGATGTTGAACATATTTTAAGATGCTTCATAGCCATCTTTACTTCTTTTGAGAACTCTCTGTTTAGCTCCTTAGCCTATCTTTTAATTGGTTTACTTCCTTTCTTGATTCTTTGTTTTTTGAGTTAGTTATATATTCTGGATATTAAACCTTAGTCAGATGTGTCACTGGTGAAGCTTTTCTCCCATTATGTGGGTTTTCTCTTCACTTCCCTGGTTGCCTCCTTTGACGTAAAGAAGGTTTTAGTTTATTGAGGTCCCATTTGTTGATTCTTGCACTTGTTTCCTGAGCAATTGATGTCTGGTTTAGAAAATCCTTTCCTACAGCTATATCTTGTAGGTTTTTCCCCAGTGTTTTTTTTTTAACAGTTTCAGAGTTTCAGGCTTTACATTGAGGCCTTTGATCCATTTGGAACTGTCTTCTGTGCAGGGTGAAAGATACGGGTTTAGTTTCATTCTTCTACAAGTGGAGATCCAGTTTTGCCAGCACCATTTGCTGAGTAAGCTATCTTTCCTTCAGTGAGTGTTCTTGGCCCCTTTGTCAAATATCAGGTGGCTGAAATTGTATGTACTCATATTCGGTTCTTCAATTTTGTTCCACTGATCTATGGGTCTATTTTTGTGCCAGTACCATGTTGTTTTTATGACTATAGCTCTGTAATACAGTTTAATATCTGGCATGGTAATCCCCCCCGGCATTGCTCTTAGTGCTCAGGGTTGCTTTGGCTATCTGAGGTCTTTTGTGCTTCCATATGAATCTTAAGATTTTTTTTCCAATTCTGTGAAAAATGTCATGGGGATTTTGATTGGCATTGCATTGAATCTATACCTGGCTTTTGACAGGCTGGTCATTTTCACAATATTAATTCTTCCAATCCATGAGCACGGGAGGTCCTTCCATCTTCTGATGTCTTCCACAATCTCTTTCTTTAATGATTTAAAATGTTCATTGTAGAGGTTTTTAATGTCTTTGGTCAGGTTTATTTCGAGATATTTTTATTTTTTGCTGCTATTTTGAAGGGGAGTATTTCCATGTACTCTTTCTCTGATAACTTGTTATTAGTATATAGAAAGGCTACAGACTTTTGTAGGTTAATTTTGTAACCTGGAATTTTTGGCATCTCTTAGATATAAGATCATATAATCTGCAAAAGGGATAATTTGATCTTTTCCAATTATTGCTCCTTTAATTTCCTGCTGTTATATGTGGCTTTTAATTGTGTTGAGGTATGTTCCCTGTAGTCCAATTCCCTCTAGGACTTTGAACATAAATGGATGTTGAATTTTGTCAAAGGCCTTCTCTGCATCTATTGAGATGACCATGTGGTTCTTGTGTTTAAGCTGATTAATATGATTTATGACATTTATTGACTTACATATACCGTACCATCCCTGCATCTCTGGAATAAAGCCAACTTGATCATGGTGGATGATCTTTTTGATATGTGTCTGTATGCAGTTTGCAAGTATCTTGTTGATCATTTTTGCATCTATGTTCATTAAGGATATGGGCCTATAGTTTTCCTTTTTGGTTGTATCTTTACCTGGCTTTGGTATTAGAGTGATGCTGGCTTCATAGAAGGAATTTGGAAGTTTCCCCTCCATTTCTTTTTGAATAAATTAAGTAATATTGAATATAGATCTTTAAATGTCTGGTAAAATTCTGCTCTAAATCCATCTGGTCCTGGGCTTTTATTAGGCAGGAGGTTTTGTATTACTGTTTCAATGTCTTTTTTGTGTTATGGGTCTGTTTTAGCATTAATCTCTTCTTGGTTTAGTTTTGGTGGTTCCCATGCCTTTAGATACCCTTCCATTTCCTTTAGGTTTTTAAATTTAGTAGCATATAGGTTTTTTAAATATCCCCTTATAATATTCTGGATCTTTCTGGTATCTGTTGTGATGTTTCCCCTTTCTTCTCTGATTTTGTTGATTTAAAGCTGCTCTTTCTTTCTTTTGGTTAACTGGGCTAGTGGTCTGTCAATCTTCTTTATCTTTTCAAAGAACCAGCTCTTATATTAGTTGATTCTTTGTATTGTTTTTGTTTGTTTGTTTGTTTCAATTTCATTAATTTCTGCTCTGATTTTTGTTATTTCTTCTTGTCTGCTGGGTTTAGGTTTCATTTGCTGTTGCTTTTCAAGTGTGTTGAGTTGCAATGTTAAGCCATTTATTTGTGTTCTTTCCAATTTTTTGATGTAGGCACTTAGGGTTATAAACTTCCCTCTAAGGACTGCTTTCAACATGTCCCAGAGGGTTTAAAAAAAAAAATTTACAAAAACTTTACTGAGTCCTTTTAATTTAATTCCAGGAATAATTTTATTTCTTTCTTCTCTTTTGACCCATTCATCATTCAGGAGCGTGTTGTTTAATCTCCATTTGTTCATGGATGACTAGGGCTTCTTCCAGTGTTGATTTTAAGCTTTATTACATTGTGGTCTGATAGAATGCATGGAATTATTTCCATCTTTTTGTATTTGTTGAGGTTTGTTTTGTGCCCTATTATATGATCGATTTTGGAGAAGATCCCATGGGGTGCTGAATAGAAAGTATATCCTTTGGTGCTTAGGTGGACTACTCAGTAGATGTCTGTTAAGTCCATTTGATTACGGTATTGTTTAATTTAGATGTCTGTTAACTCTGTACTCTGTTGACCTATCTAATGGAGACAGTGGGGTATTGAAGTCCCCTCCTACTAATGAGTTGGGATTAATCTGGGTTAAAGTCCTGTAGTACTATTTTTATGAAGTTGGGTGCACCAGAGTTTGGTAAATATATGTTCATGATTGTAATATCTTCTTGGTTTATTTTTTGTTTGATCAGAATGAAGGGACCCTCTTTATCTCTTCTGATTAGTTTTAGTTTCAAGTCCATTTTGTCAGATATTAGAATTGCAACACCTGCTTTTTTCTTAATACCATTCTCTTGGTATGTTTTGTTCCATCCTTTCACCTTAAGGTAGCACCTGTCCTTGAAAGTGAGATGAGTTTCTTGCAGACAACAAAAATATGGGTTTTGCTTCTTAATCCATTTGTCTAGTATATGTCTGTTGACTAGGGAGTTCAGTCCATTGATATTTAAGTTATTAATGAAAGATGGGTATTGAATCCTGTCATTTTTATTTCTGTTCACATTCTTGATATAGCTGTATTTTCCTCATTTATACTTTCATTGAATTTCTTTCTGCACCCCATTAGGTATAGTCATTTCTTTCTTCAGTTCTTTGTATTGCTTCCTGAACTCTCTGAAGGACTGGTTTTGTGGACATGAATTCCTTCAGCCTATTTATGTCATGGAAGACTTTTCTTTCTCTTTCGACTATAATAGATATTTTGTCTGGCTATAGTAATCTGGGTTGGCATATTTGTTCATTTAAAACTGGGAATACTTTGGCCCAGGTTCTTCTGGCTTTCATAGTTAACACTGAAAAGTCAGCTGTGATCCTGTTTGGTTTTCCTTTATATGTGATTTGTTGTTTTTCTTTTGCAGCTTTCACTATTGTCTCTTTGTTCTGTACGTTGTTTTTAATGTGGTGTGCCATTAATAGTTTCTTTTCTGGTCCTGTCTATTTTGTGTTCTATATGCTTCTTGTATTTGTATGGGCATGTCTTTCTTTAATTTTGGGAAATTTTCTTTTACAATTCTGCTGAAGATCTGGTCCATACTATTGTCTTGAGATTCTTCTCCTTCCTGTATGTCTATGATTCGTAAGTTTGGTCTTTTTATGGTGTCACACAATTCCTGCATATTCCATTCTTGTACTTTCTTAAATTTTTCATAATCTTTGCTTGAGTGGTCTAGTTTTTCCACTTTATCTCCAGTCTTGATATTCTGTTTTCCATTTCATTCATCCTATTGGTAAGGCTTTCTCCTGTCGTTTCTAATTGGCTTACAGAGTGTTCCACTTCCTTCTTCATTTCAGCCTGAGTAGTCTTCAATATTTCTAGCTCTTTTCTGAATTCATTCAAAAGTTTATCCATATCTTCCTTCAGTTGTTTGATTTCTTTTTTGTGTGTTCTTAGATTCACTGAATTCTTTTATCATGTTTATAATTGTTTCTTTGAGTTCCATGTCCTGCATTATTTCTAAGGAGTTCTCATTGTACTCCTCTAGAGGACTATTGGTATTTGGTGAGGATATGTTATTTTAGTTTCTCACGTTATTTTTTCCCCTGTGATTTTGACATTTTGTGAATTTCTTTTGTAGTTTCTGATTCTTGTGTGAGATTCAAGCCTTCAAGTTTAGGTCAACTTCTTTTTGTAAACTTTATATGCCTTTGTGGTTTACTTTTTGGGCCTGAAAAGCTGGTTTGTCTAAGCTTCCAGTTCTCTCTTTTGATTTTATATTGGAGTGGCCAAATTGCTTTTGTCTTCAGGAATTCCCACAGAGGCCCAAGTCAGATGAGGATCCGATGCTCTCAGGCTTTCTCCTAAGGTCTAGATCCCTCCAGAAAAGATGTGTTCTCAGGAATTTGGGAGTTGGACTGGCCTGGGAGCAGGGCCCAGGAAAGATGCTGGTCTCGGGCAGCTTGGGGCTGTGCCACCCAGGAATGAAAGGGAGGTGGGGGTGAGAAGCCCCAAGGGCTCCCAGGCAAGAGGCTGGTGGGTTGTGCAGGCCCAGAGAAGCCAGGGAGGTGTGGGCGGGACCAGGCCCAGAGGGCTCCTGGGGACTGCCAGAAGGATTTGGGTTGATCTGGATGCAAAGGATCAGGAAGCAGTGGTGGTACCAGCCGAGAGGTCAGCCCTGGTGTCCAGGAGAGAGGCTGGTGGGTTCTACAGCCCAGGGAAGCAGAGCCAAACTAACTTTTAAGTACTAGTGTCATATCCATCCTCTTTTCCTAAATATAATTATTTATATTCATCATCTTACATTGTGATATTTCTTTTGCACTCCTGGTCAGTTGAAATTCTATGGAAGGAAGGGCTGTATCCTTAAGTTTGTGTCCTGAGTACCTTATACCATACTGGGAATCCCACAGGTACTCAATAGAACTCCATTGTTAACAATCAAATAATTAATGAATATATGTTTACTAACTTCCTTGTAAATTGATGCTTCCCCTCCAAGGTTCAGGGAATATCACAGAAGAGGGGACAGAAAGAATATGAAGGCCAGAAGATAGAAGGTGAGCCATAAAAATATGTCTTCTGTATGTGACATGTTCCATATATTCATGAGCTTACAGCTGTGAGCTCCTCACCCAAGACCTGCACAAGATTGGGCCCATCAATACCTCATCAGGGATGGGGAACTGTTCATGGGTTCCCACTCCTTCCTAGGGAACTACTGACAGTTTAATGATTACTGGAGGAGGAGATGTTGTTTTCTTCAGTGGTGTCACCACTAATAAGCTTCCCATATTCCCATAAATAATCTGCAAGTCATGCAAGCACCATTCTAATTACATTCAGTGGGGCTTTCACACACAGAAAAATACATGGAAGTAGGAAGGAAAAAGTTGGACTCACAGGGCAGAGAGGGAGGATAAGATAGTAATGGGCAGTGGAAAACACTGAAAGTTATCATAGGCATAATGCAACTCTCAAAGAATGAAAACAAAAAGATAACAAATTTTGAGAAGAGTTTCAGAAGTTTCAGGGATAGAGCATAGCATGTAAGAACAACGGCATGTTCATATTTCCTTTAACATTTGTTCTTTTCTACATTTGAGTAATGTGCTTTCACCAACTGCTCTGTTAGACATTGTCTCTACAACTCTCTTTCACCAAGTTGATAATACTATTTCTCATCCTTTGAAACACAGCAAGTGCAGAAGCTCTCAGACACCAGCCCATATGACAGAGTGAATTTAAGCCAGCCAAATCCTGTAAATATGCATTCTCTACTTGTCAGGAAAACACATTGTGTGTAAAGTTCTGCTGAGGCCTCCTCTTCCCACAGAATAGCACCTAAAGGAGGTGATAGAACGCAAGAACATGTGGCATTATGCTTGGAATGTTCCTCTGACTAATTGGCCTGAATTTATGAGTGCATAATAACCCTCTATGCATTTTCAAACCCAGTCAGCATTATAAGTGTGAGTAATATCTAGGCTGCTTTGTTTTATGGGGAACTTTACAACATGAGTATGTTGTGCACAAATACAAGGACTATGCACAGCTGTTTGCATTCATTTATGCTTCTCAGAGAAGCAGCCGCAATATGAATGCATTTTAGACAGCAACATTAAGGTCTACACTTGGACTCATTTTATTAGCTTAAAAGAAAATACATTTCTTCTCACTTTCAATTCCCTTTCAAAGTCAAGGATTCAGCTGGCCAATAGGTAACTAACTACCTCTCCCTCTCCAAGTTTTTCCCCAAATTATTATTATACTTGTTTTCACATTCCCATGTCTGGGTTTCTCTACTGGTTTAGATTTTAAATCGCTAATCAGCTCCAGGAGCAGAACATTACTGCTGCTCCAGGCCTGATGGGTTTTTTGTTTTGTTTTGTTTTTATTTTTGTTTTTTTCCTTACTGTCTGGTTACTTGAATTAATGCTATAATATTTAGGATGCCATTACATTCTGCTGGAACAATCTTTCCTCAGCTATGAGTACCAGTGGAGAACAGTTGTAAGTAATACTGTATTTTCCTGATTCAATAAGTGGGTAATTTGTTCCAGTGAGCAAACTTGCATGACTTTCTTATTATGAAAATAAATGAAATAAGCTACTAATCTGGTTCTACAGAACTTTGCTACAAGTTTGTTTCGGACTTTAAAAGACATTAAGAAATGCAAAAATGTGCAAACTTTGGAAAAGCAAATGTAAGAGCCATAGTGATATCTAAAGCTACAGTTAATGAGAGTTGGGTCAGTCTCCTCTGTAATTTGCCAGCCTCCTCACAACATCTAATACACTGGTAATCTCAATGAGCCAGAATATACTCAGTACCCACCAAAATGGAAAGTCCTACCTATGTCCCTTCCAGGCAGGAGGAAACCCTAGAGGATGCTCCCTCCTCAGGCAACCAATATATACCAACATTTGTGAGTCTGTAACAGAACTGGGGACTTGGGAACTCTTAGAATAAGACTAATTTTATGTTTTCTGTCCTAAAACCTCATTCCAGTTACAGATGGATCTGAAAATGTATTTGGCTAAAATTGCCAAATCCAGCTATTTAAACATATAACATGTTTTTCTTAAGTTACTTTAAATCATAGGTTTCTCTTCTTCATCACTATGGACACCTGTGGCTACAAAATTTGTTGGGGGGAAAGGGATTTCTCATTCACTATACAGTGTTTAGCACCATCCTTGACCTCTACCCATGGGATGCCAAGAGGACCTTCCCCAAAGTCACAGCAACCAGAACTGTTTTTAAACATTGCAAAATGTATCCTGGGGAGCAAAAATCACTGACTAAGAACTAGTGAAAGCTCACTCTTAACGAGAAAAGGGAAATCTTCCAAGAAACCAGTGCCATATAGTAGGGGCTCAGGTGAGAGTAAATGCAAGGGTTTGGAATTGGCCTGCTGAGGGAAGTTTCCTCATCGGTAGACCACCTGCTTTTAAAGGCAACTATCTCCTTCTGTGCAAAATTGCATACTAACCATTGGGAAAAAAGAAGATTTATTATGAGGAAAAATAATTTATTTAACAATTACTTTACTTTCAGCTTCAATGTTATCTTTAGAATCAATTTTAAAATTCAACTTCCTGGGGCTAGAGAGATGCCTCAGTGGTTAAGAGTGTTTTCTGCTTTTCCAGTGGATCTGTGATCAGTTCCTAGCACCCAGGTGTGGCAGTCCACAACCACCTGCTACTCATGCATGCACATCCCCTCTCAAGTATACAAAATTTTTAAATATTAAAAAATACATTTTAAAAACACATCTTCGTTTTTTCAATGAAAATAGCAAGGAATGTTAGACTAGTTTTATACTAAGTTCAAGACATTCTTCAGACTTAATTTTCTACATAAGTTTATCATAAACCTAAGTAAGAGTTGGCCACTACTCTTTGTGGTAGAACAAATTCTAAGACTAGAAGTTTCACTGCTAGTAGTTTTAATCAAGCAATGAACAGTGCAGTCTTACAGCAGTAGAATGATCCTCCTTCAAGTGACAGTAGGTCAGGAACAAGGCATCCCTACAGCTCGTCATGGAAGTTAAGGGAATTTCCCTTTTCATCCCTCAGTATGGTAATTTTTAGGATTCCAGGAGAAAAGTGGTTACTTGGCAGGAGATCTTCTGCCCCTAGATAATGTGCTAGAACAACGAAACAGTTGGAGGGAATCAACAAGTTTGGAGATTGAAAGACCTGAATTAAAGTACTTCAATACCAGAATAAGAGGTGGAAACTGAAAAGGAAGCCAAAGTTCATAAATAGAACTATTTTGGAAACTTCCAGAAAAGCAGTAACAATGGGGAGACCAGGGACAGAACGTGCAGCTGCTACTGAATAACAATCAGCAACTTTTTGTTATGTAATGTGTACATTGTAACAGATAGTCATTTCTTTTCTTTATTCATGGCTATCTCATATGTTATCTGTAAGTCTTATTCTTCCTTTTCATGGATGAAAACCAAGGTAGGCTCTACAACCTACATGCCTATTTTCTATGAATTAAATGCTGTTATTCAGCTTGGCCCCTAAAACAGTCACAACTTAATTATAAACATTTGTCCAATGCTCTATCAAAGCTTCAAACAGTCCAGTCTGATCTAAAGACTATTGTCAGCAGGCACCAATGGAAAGGAGTTTGGAGCTCTTTGGAACTGAGGTACCAGAAAATTCCATTACAGCAAAGATGGGGAGAAGAGGGTCAAGGAGCAGAGTGCAGAGGGTTGAATTTATCTGAGTTGCACTTGGCTTTAAAGTGTTCCTCTTAAGTGTTTAGACAGAGTCTCTATTGCTGTAGACCTGGGTGTGCCGTCCTCCTACAAAGTAATGTGCTCTCAAAGATGGCCCTCCTTACTACTTTCAAGCTGGTTCACTGCAGTCCTTTTCTGGACACACTTCCTTTGGTAGCCCCATTCCCTTCCAGAAAGGGTCCTTGTAAGATGACTCTAGAACCATGGCAAGCTGACTCTCTCTTCTTGACTACCCTGATCTTTGGAAAGCATGCCTCTATAATCTATGACTGGTAGAAGGAGTACAATCCTAAACACAGATTCTCCACTCTCAAAGTGAGCAATCACTTTGCCTTCTTGAGCTCTCAAGCAAGAATCAAACCACTTCCTCTCCACCCAGTGCAGAGGTTACACACAAGATCTCTAAGAAATCTTTTTTTTTCCCCAAAATTTCTCTGATTACTATTGATATAAGGGGAAAAGGAGAGTGCTCAAAATCTTTAGTCTTCAATTGTCCCCACACTCAAAATGTTAATTTATTAAATAAGTGGATTAGGGGACAAGGGTCGAGTTCCACATCAAGGGTCTTATCTTGGAATGCATGGAACAATTGGTCCTGGGCATCAGTTCACCCTGAAGAAAGGTCAGTCTTGTCCAGATCGCATCTATTATTAGAGGTTGTTGAAGGATATCAATTACCAGATGGACTCAAGGATCCCAACTGACTTCTCAGAGGTGTCAGTGAAGAAAACAAGGCAGAGAAAGAGAAAGGGTGAGAGAGAAAATCTGTTTCAACACAAGGCTGACTGGGAGAAGGCGTCCTTTATCATCCATAGCATAGATTAGCTGCCAGGAGCACAGTCATTTTAAGAATAATAAATTTATATTTAAACAACCAAAGCAGAAGAGATGAAAATACTTTGTCAGTGGCTGTCCTTTAGTCTCTGACAGGCAAACTTGCACCCTGTTTAAGCAGTGTTCACCTAACTATTTCTACTGTGTTTCCCATGTAACGTTAAGACATGCAGAATCCTCTCCAGTGGGTCAGGGCACACAAGATTGCCTCAGAGATTATCTACAATAGGAGGAGGTTCTGAGTCTTTTCACAAGACCTTTAAAAGATTTCCTCTAACAGAGCAATAACTCAAAGAGTACCCGGCAGAACATTCAGTTATTAAAAGAAAACAAGACTCCAACCAGCAGATGTTACTAACAGAAACCCCTCCAGAGGGAGACTCTGTATCAAAATATGCTAATAGGAGCCAGAGCCATGCTTGAGGGAGGAAAACCAGACATAGTGAAATAATGAGATTTTATTTCTGGTGCCACCCAGCCTCTACTGGACCAGAAACAAATCCATGTCTTTCTAGCAGCAACAAAACCCCATTGTGTTGTAGTACAGTGTCATAGACCTACTAAATAGGAGAGCTGTCTGCTCAACAATGGCAGAATAAGCTGCTTATAGCTTATGAAAGAAATGATGTTATCAGCAAGTAGCTATTTCCCAGCTTCTAAAGGAAGATAAACAGCAGACTCAGTACCCCCAAATGGTTGAAAGATGTGAAAGGAATTGGAGGACCCAATTGTACCATCACTACTGGGCTGATCCCATTATCTACTCAGAGTCTTTGGGGGTGCTTAAAGCAGAATTAATGCTTACTTGACCAAAATCTAAGACTGCACTTGGCATGATGATTTAGAGAAGAATCCAGAGACTCCAGATGGACACAGGTGGACCTTCCCAGAGAGGGGTGTTTGAGTGACTAGAAGAGGCGAGTGCATAGGAAAAACTGAGGATGTGACCAAAGTGACTAGTAGGCAGGTAAAAGACAGATCTGTAAAGGGCCGTCGTAGGAAAGTCAACCATCTGATGAACAATAGGCATTCCAGATTAGAAATAATAAATGTTGCATAATATGCTGTTGTATGTAAGACATGCATAGGTCATTCTCCTGTACCCTTCAGTTCCAGCCTACTAGGCTATTCAGGGAGACTGATTACATCAGAAAGAGAAAGGCCTATTCCATCTGTTTTTTCTGGACTCACTTTTGGAGAAAGGAAGTATTCATCTTTGGTAAACTACAATACGCAATTGCATTTCTAACAGCTGCTATCTGCATTCAAGAGAGATCCATTTTTGAGAACAGAAATGAGAGTGAAAACGAATAAAAATAAATCTGATTTTTCTCTTCAATGGCAAAGGTAATTTCTAAAGCCCAAGAAGGCTAGGTGCTTGGCTTTATTCAAATCCATACTTTACAGTCCTTGTAGGCATTTCCATTGCTCCTTGATTTTACCACAAACAAGTGCACCTCAATATAAATGTCCCTAAAGTTCATTGGAGCCATCACTCTCCAACATGTTGAAAATGAGTGCAACACCCTTTTTCTCTCCCTGGAAACAGCAGAAAATAAGGTCATATGAATGTAGTCTCCTGAACAGCAAGAAAGAGAACCTATGAAATAAAGAAGGCTGAGTGATTCATAGGCGATTGTGATGCCTCAAGATGTTAAATCGGACTGTTGTTTAAAACTATTTGGGAATCCCAGAGAGTTCTTGTCTGTTTCCCAGTTCTAGAGTCTATAAAACTGGTTCTTTTCCCAATTACAATTTTATCACTCTTTTCTTAAATAACTACACACCACAGCTCTGTAGCAGTCTTTCTCAAAGAGCTATTTATCTTGGAGGGTGACATACCCTGAGCTTGTAGGCAATGACTGGTGGCACAGCACATATGGACAGGCAATTGTGTGCCTTCCCAGCATGCTGCTCACATATATTACTGCAAATATAAAGCATAGAGGGTGTTGGGGGTGTTGGGTCTTTTGGAAATCTAAAACTCTTCTAGCTCCTCATAGTATGACCGAATTATCTACTAAATCTTTACCACTTCTCAACACTGATTGTACAACAGGGAACTCTAGAGGGCTCTTTGGTTTATGGTTCTCAACTCATAATAAACTGAAAATCTACCAAAAAGAAGCCTACTTCATTGCCATTTTCTTTTCAAGCAAAAGAAAAATCTGAAGGAATGGCTTAGAGATGATCCCAGCAGTCAGAAGTAGCTTTAGAGAGCTTTCTCCTGATATTCACATAAGTTTATATTCAGCAGAATAACTCTCCTTTAACATAAGTCATCATGTAGCAGAGAATCCCAGTGTTGGCCATGCAGTTGGTATGAAGTAAATGCAATTGGCTGTTATTTTCTTCCTTTCCAAAAGTAGTCAAGGGCAGAACACTGTATTTTCATTTTGCTTCAGTTTATCAAAGAGTATTTTGCTGATATACTTGTTATCCTAACTTGCATTGATGTATAATTAGCTGTCTCTCTGTGTCTCTCTCTGTGTGTCTGTGTGTGAACATGAACAAGTATACATGAATAGTATAAATATTTTGCTCTAGAAAGGAAAGTGATATTTCAATGAATTCTAAAGTTTGAGGCAAAAAAATTCACATTCATTTACATAACATATTCATTGAGTCAGTGATGATAGCTTTTACCACAATTATGCACGTTGGACCTTTTTATTATATATATATATATATATACACACATATATTCCTAAATGTATATTTAACAAAGAAAATAATCTTGCCAACAAGTTGTCAAAACCATTACACAGGAAAGGAATAGAATGTAAAACACTAAAATTGCACATTATGTAGATACATTGTTCAAACTTTTTTATAATCTATGTTGACTTTACATTTATATGCTCAAATGCCTAGATAACAAAACTTGAAACAAGTCTGTGTGAACCACAAGGGTAGATTTATGTGAGAAACATACTTCTTGAGAACATAAATAAGTGCATTTATCTATTTCTTTTGCTACAACAAAATACCAAAGGTTGAGTGATACATAAAGAAAACAGGTTTATTTGCCTCACAGTTTTCACTGTCTTCCAGTTGCTCTGTGAGACTTGGTGGTAGATGATATTGCAATGATGAGAGTAAGCACAGAACAGATCATATGGCAAGAAAACAAGCCAGCCAATATGGGGGTCAGAGTTTCTTTTTAATAGGAATTGCTCTCACACACTAAGTAGGATTCCACAAGAACTGCATTACTCCCTCTTGGGGGCAGCACCCCGCCCAACCCCCAGTGTCTTAAGAGCCTTGCATCAAGTCTGGCCACATAAAGATTCCACTGCTTCTCAACCCCACCACTTTGAAAACCAAACTTCTAGCACATGAGCTCTCTGGGGACAATAACAACTTGCAAGCTAGAGCAAAAACATAATGTTGCTGGTAAGGTTAAGAACCTTTGAGAATACAGCACAAATTCAGCCATAGAACATATGCTTATTAGAATTTTGAGTTAGAAAAGCTTCAAAGAGGAGTTGGGAATGTAAAGTGGCATAAAAAGAAAAGAGGAGTCACTGAAAGAGCAGCTTACAAAATTCGTTGATAGTTCCAGAAACTGTTAGACCTGAAGACATATGTAAGAGACGGTAGAGCACCATGACCCAGAAACAGGCGACCACCTCTTCCTGTTGTTATCACCAACCTACCATCATGCCTCAAGTCTGGGCCTTTCTTCAAGTGTTATGAATAGATTAAATAAAAGGAAACCTAATTTTTTTCTGGGTAAGTTCCAATATAACTTTTTACTGTCTTAAGAGACAAGACCATTTTACTTCACAGCAAATTCTCTTTCATTTTAAAGCCAAGTTAAAAATGATTAGGATCCTCAAGGGGAAAATCTCAACCTGAATAGTGAAATACTAAGTGTTTCCTCTAAGGTCAAGAAAAACATAAGATTAGCTATTGTATGCATTGCTGTGTAATATACTACTACAAGTCCTAAGCAAACAATTAAATGAGGAAAAAATGAAAAAGCATTCAAGCAGAAAACAATTAAAATGATCTCTCAGTGTGGAGAACACGATTTGTAGAAAACTTGAAGATCTAGATGGCTAGAAAAATAAATTCAGCAAGTTTTAGGATATGAAATCAACATGTGTAGATCAGATGTATGTAAATACAGTGTGTTATACACCTACACTGAGCAATCTGAAAAAGAAATTAAGAGAAGAGTTCCAGTCAGGAGTATCTAAAAACAAAGTACTGAGGAACAAAAACAGTCAAGAGAGAAAAGACTCATAGACTGAAAACTAAAATGCTGCTAAAATAAAGTAAGGACAAATAAACGGAAACACACCCCATGTTCACAGATTGGAAGCTTCAGCATCACCCAATGTTTACATGAGCTGACACAAGTTTTCAAATTTAATTGATGATTTTTACAGATGTAGAAACATTTATCTTAATTCATGTGGAATCTTAAAGTACCCCCAAAAGCCAAAGCAATCTTCTTTTAAATCTTTTTTTACTGCTTGACAGTTTCATACATTTACAATGCATTTTTGACACTTTCACATACATCCATTTTCTCTGTCACCCTCCTCCTACTCCTGCTGGAACCCAGCTTCCTGACGTGTCCCCTCCTGATTTCAAGTCTTTTTGTGTGTGGCCCACTGAGTTCAATTAGTTCCTTGCTGGAATGTGGGTGAGAGGTTATTTACTGATGCAAGAGCAACTTACCAGTGACCAAATAAAATGACACTCTCACCCCTCAAAAACCATTAGTTGCCAGGAGTTTCTCATGAAGGCATGGGGCCTCATTGGTATCTCTATGATCCATGAACAAATGGGACTGAGCTTAGGCAGGTCTTGTGCAGATAACGAAAGCTGCAGTGAGTTCATGAGTGCAGTGCTTATGTTTGTCCAGTCAGAAGACATGTTTTTGATGCACCCCTCCCCATCCTCTGGCTCTGAAATTCTTTCTGCCCCTTATGTAATGATGTTCCCTAAATCTTGGAGGGGTGATATAGGTGTCCAATTTAGGACAGAGCACTTCACCAACATTTATTTCCAGCACTCTTTATGAGTTTTTGCCAAAAGAATACTGACTATTGTCATTGCTATTGGTTGCCCATGAGGATTTCATGATAAGACCTTATTGTTGAAAACATCACACACTTGATCATAAGAAATCAAGGTGGACATGAGCTAGAAGGTTTCTCCATTCTAGCTATCCTTCACAGTGCCAGAAGGTGTTATGCCGCCTGCTGAGGAAGAAAAGTCATCCGCAGTCTTACACAGCCATGAATACTGTGGCGTACAGGAGTAGCCTGCCAAGAAAGATGTATCCTGTAGTGTAATAGTGGTATGGCAGTTGTGGGGGTAACAGGACATAAACTGATTGGATTTAAACCTATTCCACAAGGGGGAATTTTGTCTGGTTCTGTAAATCTGGTCAAGAATCTATGGCTGGGGAAATCACAGGTCTTAGGAAGGAACCTACTACTTTTAATTTATTAAATGGTCATGTTAGCGAACTGACTTCTAAATACCCATGTTTATACCCACAGATTAGTGCTGCAAAACTAATCTTAAATTTTGAGGTAATGGGGAGATTTCTCAGCAGGTAAAATCACTTGCCCCAAAAACATGAGTTTGGATCCCTAGAGCCCATGTAAAAAGCTGGACACGTTGGCATATGTCTGTATTCCTAACATCCCTGTAGTTAGATTAAAGAGAGGCACAGACAGAGTTGTTCCTGGAAGCTTCTGGGTCAATTAGTCTGGGGGATGCTGCACAGCATCAGAAACAAGAGAGACAGAGAGACCCAACCTCAAGAAAGTAGAAGGTAAGAACCAACTCCCCAAAACTGTTCTCTGAATGCCACACACATGCATTAACACATGTATGCCAGTAGACACACACACACACACACACACACACACACACACACTAAAGATGGAAGGAGGTCAGAAATCAACCCTCACATGTAAGCTCAAATGACTTTCAACTAAGGCAACAAGAAAAATGGGAGAAAGATCATTCTCTTTGACAAATAGTGCTGACAAGTAAGGCACCACATATCAAAAACTGAAATTGGACAGTTACCTTGTACCCTTAAAAAGCAAACTTAAAATAGATCAGGGAAATAAATATCACACTAAAACTATTTTTTTAATTGTTAAATATTTTACTGCATTGGACAGCAATGATTTCTTGGTTATGGTATTAAAATCATAGGTCATTAAATAAGACAAATTAGACTAAACTGAAGTTGAAAATACCCATGGATTAAAGAATACACTAAGAGGGTCAGAATGCAGCCTATGGTGCTAGTTTATCAAGTGAAATAGGGATTAATACCCATAACACACCAAAAACTTCATTTAACAGTAAAAAAGCTTGATCAAAAATGGGCAAAGGATTTGAATGTTTCTCCAAAGAATATATGCAAAATGGGCAACAACACAAGAAAAGATAATTAAAAGCACCAAAATTATGATGTCAATCCAATGAGATGTTACTGCATACTCATTATGATGGCTTTTGTCCCAAAGGAAAGAAAAGAAACCAAGAAGCAGAAAGAAAGCAAGTATTGGCCAGGATGTGAAGAAGCTGAACCCTTGTATACGATTGCCAACAATCAAAACTGGTGCAGGTGTTATAAAAAAAATCACAGCAGCTCCTTTTAAACCATTAAAGATATAGTGACCACATGATAGAGCAATTTCACATCCAGGTATATATTTAAAATAATTCAAAGCAGAGTCCCAAAGAGTTATTCATATACCTCAGTGTATAGCAGCATTATTCAAAATAACCAAAGGTGAAAGCAGTTTGTGTCCATCAGTAGAATGGCTAAAAACATGTAGAACACATACTATTGTGGTTTGAATGTGAAATGTCCCCCATAGACTAGTGGAGCCCACAGCTGGTAACAGTTTGTGGACACTTTAGAAACTTCACTGAGAGTAGGTTTTACGGTTTCATTGCCTGGCTCCACTTGCTGCTCATTTGCTGCTACATGATCAGACACCCCTCCTAAAGTCATGCCTTCTCCTACCATGATGGACTTTATCCCCATTAACTATAACCCAAAATAACCCTTCCTTTGCCACATTGTTCCTTCTTGGTTATTTGGTTACAGCAAGGGAAAAGTAACTAATACGCATATGGTAGAATATTACAAAGTTTCCAAAGAAATTCTGACATATTCTATACCAGGTTGAATCTTAAAGCTGTGTAAGGGAATTAAGCCTGTCATAAAAAGACAAATACTGTGTCTTTCCACTTATGTGAAATATCTAGAATAGTCAGGTTCAAAAAAACACTAAAAGTTTTCAGGTAGTTTTCTAGGCCATGGGAGGGAAAAATGAGGAATTCTTTGCAAGCTGTAAAAGTCCTGGAGGTTGTCTGCACAGTGTGGTGAGCCTAACACTACTAACGTATACACTTAGAAATGCTTACAAAGTAAATTTTATGTTGGATATATTTTTCCACAGTTAAACCTTTTTTTTTTAATTTTTAAAAATGATTTATTAATAACAACATACTTAGAAGAAGCATATCATTACAACACAATTGACATATTCAATAACGTT
>NW_008359102.1:82087-85404 GCF_000622305.1 Nannospalax galili | reverse complement strand
AGCCCCAGAAAGAGGCTGGTGGGTGTTGCAGGACCAGGGAAGCAGAGAGAGGTGAGGGCGGGGCCAGGACCAGAAGCGGTGCTCCTGGAGCCCAAGAAAGGGACTGAGTTGCTCTGGGTGAGAAGGGTCAGGAAGCAGTATTGGTTCCCCAGGTGTCTGGGGCCCCAAGACTAGTAATGGCACAGGGCCCAAACTAGGAGTATAGAATGGCGAGGGGGGGGGATGAAAGGGTGAATGTGGCTTATCGAGTCCCGGTGTGGAGAGCTGCGCTATAGACTTAACCTAAGAGGCCTGAGGATAGTAGTGCAGGCTAGGAGAGTTGGCCGGTGGTGCAGGCCCAGGGAAGCAGCGAGAGGTGAGGGCGGGGCCAGGACCAGAAGTGGTGCTCCTGGAGCCCAAGAAAGGGACTGGGTTGCTCTGGGTGAGAAGGGTCAGGAAGCAGTATTGGTTCCACAGGTGTCTGGGGCCCCAAGACCAGGAATGGCGCAGGGCTCAAACTAGGAGTATTAGAATGGCGAGGCGGGGGTTGGAAGGGTGAATGTGGCTTAGGGAGTCCTGGACACAGGACTAGGAGCAATGGATCTCGAACTGACCTGGAAGCTTCCTTCCTGAAGACTAGCTCTCATAATTCTAGAGGATGCTACGGAAGCTGCTAAGGGAGGAAAATCAATCAATAGTCAAACCCAGCTCCAAAGCCTAATGATGACGATGACTGGCACAACGGCTATCTCTGTTGGTGCAGTAATGGCACTCTTATCTAGGGGGTAATCAATAGCTATCTAATTGAATTTAAAGCCCTCTCAATAAGAGGGCACTCATACATGGCACTGTAAATAAAGCCAAATACACATGGCTGGAAAGGTCATAATCCTAGAGAAAACCCTATCTCTGCCATATCTCTAGACAAATGAAATTTCTTATGTATGTTAAATATGAATCCTTGTATTTACAGACAAATATACCATGCAGCACTCATCAAAAAGCTTCTTTTTCCAACAGATGAAGGCTATTACAGAATTTCACAACTAGTCCCACAAAGAGAATACATGTCTGAGAGATGCCCAGCACTAAGTGACACATCTACAATGGAACCTCTATACCTAAGGCTCATGGAACATAGTGGAACAAGGGGGTAGAGAGAATATTAATATATCCCTCAACTCTCATCAAGGAAGCTTCCTCATACAACAGACTGTGATACACACATAAGGCCACAACTGTCCCAGGTTTTAGAGAATAGGAGACTGCAGACCTATTTCCCTAGATAGGGCTCCTATATTAAACCTCACCCACCCAGGGTTCAAGAACCATTGTTCAAGAAGAGGATCAAAAAGATTGTTAAGAGCCGGGGCTGGTGTAAGAACATAAGGAAAACAGAGCCTTTCAGGCCTCTGAGAATTGCTCATATGAGCTTGCAGCAATGGTGACAGCATTCGCAAGACCTATGCTGACTCAATGAGACAAAAACCCAGCATAGAACTGGAGAAATGGGCAGCAGGCCCCAATCTTAACTGAGGAACTATTGCCAACTGAGTACTGCAGAGTGAGGGAGAGTAGATCATTAAGGGAGTGACTCCAGACTCCAGTGAATAAACTTGCACTAAGGGACATCTGGGCACAAGTGCTTGACTGGATAGGACTTCACATACATTACAGAATGCATGAAACCTGGTGTGGAGGCTATAGGGGCACAGATGGGGATGGGGCCTAAATTTGATTAAGATCTATTATATGAAATGCACAAAAGCTCAGTAAAAAGTACAAATTTTAAAAAAGTCTTCAAATATATAAAAAAAATATGTTCTTTTAGCTCCCAAACACCGCCTTAAAAATCACTGAATCTTTGCCACACCCACAAGCATTTCACGAAATGTCTTAAATAAGATATGGCATGATTTATGAAGTCAGTTCTTAGCCAGTTTTCCCTTGCCCATTTGCCATGAAAACTATTTCAAATCTCTCAGATCCCTCTTCAAATTCCACTTGCTTAATGAAGCCATTCCAAGAAGGCAGTGAATTGGGCTTCTGGGACATAACAAGGAAAATTGAAAGAAGCTGCCAACCACATCACTTTTGTGTAAATCATTCATCCTCCATTGGGTGCTTTTTACCCCTGCAGTTTCTCAGTCTTACCTTGGTTGTCAGTTCATGAAGCTCACATAATGTCTCTATATGCATCTCTTCATCTGTGGCTAGATAACTGATATCAGTTGTTCTGTTTACACTTTCTCTCACTGTAAACAGTTCCCCACACTCCTGACTTTGGACTTCTGTGCTTGTTTATTCAATATTACTGGGTACACTGGACATGAGCAATATGAAAAACAAGAGTTGGGGAGGTAATTTAATTTGGAGTTTAAACTGTAGTATTGCTCACATTGCAATTATGAACAAGTCCTTTATTGATTTGGGGGTCTCCAATTCTTCATCTACTAAAAAGAAATACAACAGAGGCTCCCAAACTTCACCTCTTCATTTCTTATGGTACACTCAAACTGTCATTTAGAGAAAGCCAACATTACCTGAATTAAAATAGAAATTTCTATCCCTCTCCCATACTGTACAGGCACCTAGTTAGAGCTAACAGAGTGGCTTCTGTCATTCCTAACATCTGACTTCTGTCCTAAAGCTAAAATGTCTGACTGCAGGTGCTACTATTATGTCTGCTTCCAACCAGATGGAAGTTCAAAGGCCATGTTTATTCATCCTCTTTATGATAATCTGGAAATGGTACCTGGCTCCTTGGCTAGAACTTGATTACATGCTCATGAAAAGTCTCATGGAAGATGCAGTATCTACCAGGGTGGAGCCTCAAGTCAGATGTCCTCTTACTAAGGATGAAAAGAAGACTGTCTTATTTGGTCAACTATGCCCTTTATTATACTGACCAGAATATTAAAAACTCTTAATGTTTTATCTTTTTACCCAGCTGCCAAGAAAACAAGCTTGTGTAACACAGTTTCCTATATACTGGCAAAAACCCAGGACTCCTGGGTCATAATAAAGGTGTATTATTTACTGTATTTCAGGCAGCAAGTATATCATAGGTACATCAGCTCACCTTGCCCCCCATTATCCATAGGGCCAAATTGGCTTTGACACACAGACTCTGTCAGAGTTGGTTTTGCTACAGGAGAACTTTCAATTTAAAGACTCTGAATCTTATAATGCCTTTTCTTCTCTGGATTCAAACACTATCTCCCCTTTCCAACGAAATTGTGGTACATGCTAGTAATATGTACTTGTTCATATGAGACTAAGACAGTAGGGTCATGAGTTCATGGACTATATAGCAAATCCTATCTCAATAACAGAGG
>NW_008359102.1:77897-82046 GCF_000622305.1 Nannospalax galili | reverse complement strand
GAGAGAGAGAGAGAGAGAGAAAGAGAGAGAGAGAGAGAGAGAGAGAGAATTTATTACCTCAATCACAGTAAGTATAGATATGCAAGGGACATGTGGGTAATTGTCTTCTAATACAGTTAACTATGAAGAAAGAAACATCATGTCATACTAATTGTGCTGTAAGTTGACTGGAGAGATGGTTCAGCATTGAAAGCACTGGATGCTCTTGCAGAGGACCCAACTTTAAATCTCAGCACCCACATGGAGATTAACAGCCGTCCCCAACTTCAGTTCCAGGGGATCCAATGCCTTTTTCTGTCCTCCTTGAGCACTATGTGACACAGGTACATTACATACATGCAGGCATAACACTCACACATAATAAAATATAATAAATAAATAAAATAAAACAAAACAAAACAAAATAAATAAAATAAAAAATAAAATAAAATAATTTAAAAATATTGATTATCCTGTGAGCACAGGGCCACGCCAGAGCTTTTTCAGTGAACTCAGGATGTACACTCACTGGGAGAGGCCCATTGCCTCTGCATACCTTCCAGTTCTATAGTGTCTGATATCTGAAAGGCTATGTAACCTTGCACAGACATAGACATTTTGTAATTCTGCCAAAGGGCTCCTTAAATCTAAAGCCTCAGTGTTAGGATCGTGCATGAATTTAACATGTTGGGATGTGAATGTTATTTAGTGTGAGAGCCCTTGAATGGAACACCAGCCACTTAACATCTAGGCTCAGATTTTCTATTAATTTGATTTCTGATCTTGAGCATGTCACTTAACATTTAGCCTCGATTTGTTTATTCAGTGTGATGAGTTATTAATGCCTTTCACTTTGCCTGAGTCTGATTTGAACTAAGCCACCCATCCTTGTCTGCTTCAGGTGGATCTTGGTTACTGGGTAATGCTGCTGGCTGCAGTGCCTGTGGATAGAATTCTTTCCGCTCATCTTGCCTCTTTTAGAGACGTTTTTAATGTGTGCCATAGAGCACAATAAAATCTTCTTTCCTGTAAACCTATAAATATTTGGTCGGATTTGGGAAACAATTCAATAGGCGCTAAGTGACTTGTATCAACTGTGATCCTATTTGGGTTTACCTATGTGGTAGATTCCATTTTGATGCCAGCCGCTCTCCTGGAGAAGAAAACAAGAAGTTTTAAAGATCATCTGCACAGGGTCACAGGGGAGAGATGGGTGGGACTTGTGCCAAGCATTCTGTCTTTGATCTGAATCCCCCCTCTTGTTTGCTACTATTTGATCCATTCCTTTTCATCTAGAAGCCTCAACAATTAAAGAGTGAGAATTTCTTTAATCACTTCTTCAGTAAAACCCACAAACACTTCACCAACTATATTCTCTCCTTTTCATCCATGAGTCCCTGTCCACGCCACTAATTCTTAAGTGCTTTCATGTTTTAATTAGTTTTCAGTATTGGTTCTCAAGTTACTACAAAAGGCCTTATCAACTTCCACAGTGGGAACAGAATGGGACCATCCCTGCCTATATGAGGGATTTCTGGTCTGCAACTTTGCAGTATCTCTAGCCTTGTTTAATTTTCAAGAAAAACTTGCTCTTTTCTTGAAAATTAATGCTTTGTTGCAAACTAATTTTATGGGATTTCAGTTCTAAGATCTTATCTTAAATCTAATCTTTCATTTGTGCTTTTTATTTTTGTGCTTAAAAAAAAAAAAAAAAAAGAAAGAAAGAAAGAAAAGAAAACAGACTCCAGAGTTCCTGGGTGGTTTTTGTCATAACTTTGCAGTAATTTCCAAATTAGCACCCTCATTTTATAACTATCTCATACTTATAATTAGATTTTTCATTTCATTTTCTGTACTCAGTCATGAATGCATATGGTTTAGGAAGTGAAAAGGAGAAGTGCTCACAGAGAAAAGCAACATTCTTTTTCCATGACTCCTTCTCACCGCTCCTTGATCCCTAGAGGAGAAGCCTTTAGCTGTTGGCTTGTTGCTTTTCAGGGGTTCACTCCGAATACTTAATTAACACATTCAGACCCTATTTCTTATCTGTTTGGCTCCCACAATGATAAATGAGGCTTCTTTTCACTTAACCACTTCACACTTCAATCCTTTCTATTTATAGTTTTATAGTTTTTATCACCATAGATTTTTCCTCTGAACATCTCTGCAACAAAAACAAAATTATTTTAAACTCCGTGTCTTGGCCAGTACAGAATGAGCTCTGTGTCTTGGTCCCACTTATAAACCACAGAATACTAAAGCTTCCCCTCAACTACTCAAGGCCCCTCCCTCCATTTCTCATCCCTCTCAACAGTATCTGTACTTTTTAATGATTGCCAGATGATGCTGTTTGCACTCTGTTTTGCAGTCTTCATCCAGTTTACTGTTGCTTGTCTCTAGACTGATTCTGAGATGAAAATCAATAATATTTAATTTGCAGAGGCATGTTTATAATGAGGTAGGTAATAAGCTTTGATTCAATTTCCATTTTTAGTGCCATGTTCCTACTTAAATAGAATCAATTCAATTGAATTATCCATTTTTATAGTTTAGCAGACATTTCTAAATTTATATTCATATTTTCTACACTTTTCCTTCCTGTCCAGAGGCTTTCCACTGGAAGACCTATCTTCCTTCTCTTTCCATAATATGAACTAATTGTTTTCTAGACATGATGGACAGATTTTCTTTTACCACAGGCTAAACTGAACCCTCTGTGCTTTCCATTATCATCATCATCATCATCATCATCATCATGCCTATGATGGGTGTGCGGCACATGCACATGCCACAGCACATTTGGAGGTCAAAGGTCAACTCTGTAGAGTTGGTTCTCTCTTTCCACATTTATGTGGGTTCCAGGGATCAAACTCTGTTCACCATACTTGTGTGACAAGCACTTTTCTGGCTGAACCATCTCCCTGGCCCCTGACTCCTGTTTCTTGCATCCTGTATCTTCTTTCTTGGTTTGTTCTCTCATTTACCTCAGTATCTTGAAAGTCGGAAAAATGTTTAATTTTATCATTACATTTGCTGCACTGGCTTTCATCAGTAAGTAAACAGCTCTAGCAGCAAAGTGTATAATTGCACTGCTTTGTAGGCAATTTTTAACTTCTCCGTGACCTGCTTGTGGGAAGGTTTCATTATCTTCGATATTCTAAAATTCCCCAGTGATGCCTTTTGTATCTCTTTATGAATTCTTCATGCTTAACACAATCTGAGTTGTTTCTGTCAGAACATGTGTTCTTATTCAATTCTTGGAAATGTTCTTCTGAGGTTTCTGTTTCACAGAGTCACTAGATTCTACTTTTTGTCCTGATGTAAATTTACAATCACACTGTGCTCCTACATACTATGCAATTTCTCCTTATATAATCCCACCATCTCCAAAGACCAAAAATCCACCTATATTCTGATGACATAAATTTATACCTCAAGCTTATTCTCCCTCCAGACCTATAGATTTATAGATCTAATAGATCTATAAATTCAGTGGCTTAGTAAACCCACTAAAATTAATTTTAAGTCATCTCATATTTAACATAAACCAAATAAAGGTTTCAGTTTCCCCAAAGGAGTCTGACTCTCTGTCCCTCCGCAGCCATCAACTGCCAATAGCTCCTCTGATGGGTACGGGGCCTAGGGAACTTCTCCCCCATCCATACTTGAATTTTGATTGGTTTGACCTTGTGTAGGTCTTGTGCAAGTAACCACAGCTGCTGTGAGCGCATGTGTGCAACAGCAATAACATGTTCAGAAATCAGCAGTTCATGGCTTTTCTCTCCATTACCCCCTCTTGCAAAAAGTTCCAAGAGCTTCAGATGGTGGGGAGTTCATGTAACTGACCCATCCACAGCTGAGCACACAGAGTTGTTTGTACTTGGCACTTTGACCAGTCATTTAACAGCTGGTACTTTTTTCATACTCCAGTGGATGGCTACACATTCATGGGCATGTGGGCATCACTAATTGGATTTAGGGATTATTACTAACAATTTTTAAAGGGCATGAAGCTAGGAGGAAGATGAGGTGGAAGACACTTAGGAGACTTGGGGGTGGTGGTGCATGGATATGATCAGTGTACAACAAAAATCAGAGCAGAAGTTAATGAAATAGAAACAGAGAAAACAATACAAAGAATCAACAATTCCAAGAGCTGGTTCTTTGAAA
>NW_008359102.1:39298-77596 GCF_000622305.1 Nannospalax galili | reverse complement strand
AGAACTTCCAAATTCCTTCTATGAAGCCAGCATCACTCTAATACTAAAGCGAGGTAAAGATACAACCAAGCAAGAAAACTATAGACCCAAAAGTTTAATGAACATAGATGTAAAAATTCTCATCAAAATACTTGCAAACCATATGCAGACACACATCAAGGAGATCATCCACCATGATCAAGTCGGCTTTATTCCAGAGATGCAGGGATGTTTCAATATACGTAAATCAATAAACATCATAAATCACATAAATGGACTTCACGACAAGAACCACATGGTCATCTCAATAGATGCAGAGAAGGCCTTTGACAAAATTCAACATTCATTTATGTTCAAAGTCCTAGAGGGAATTGGACTGGAGGGAACATACCTCAACATAATTAAAGAAATACACAACAAACCCACAGCAAACATCATTCTAAATGGAGAAAAACTGGAAGCATTCCCATTGAAATCAGGAACCAGACAAGGCTGTCCACTATCTCCACTTCTCTTTAACATAGTACTTGAAACTCTTGCAAGAGCAATAATATGAGAGAAGAAAATTAAAGGAGTAATAATTGGAAAAGAAGAGATCAAATTATCCCTGTTTGAAGATGATATATCTGAAAGACACCAAAAATTCCACCAGAAAACTCCTAGAAATGATTAACACTTTCAGTAAAGTGGCAGGTTACAAAATTAACCTACAAAAGTCTATGGCCTTTCTATATACCAATGACAAGCAATCAGAGAAACATTCCCCTTCACAATAGCTGCAAAAAGAATAAAATATCACAGAATAAACCTATCCAAAAATATTAGAGACCTCTACAATGAAAATTTTAAACCTTTAAAGAAAGAGATTGAAGAAGACGGAAGGACCTCCCATGCTCATGGGATTGGAAGAATTAATATTGTGAAAATGACCATCCTACCAAAAGTCATTTATAGATTCAATGCAATGCCCATCAAAATCTCTATGATAGTCTTCACAGAACTGGAAAAAAAACATCCTAAGATTCATATGGAAGCACAAAAGACCTTGGAAAGCCAAACCAACCTTGAGCACTAAGAGAAATGTTGGGGGGATTACTATACCAGATTTTGAGCTGTATTACAGAGCTATAGTCATAAAAACAACATGGTACTGGCACAAAAATAGACCCATAGAGCAATGGAACAAAATTGAAGACCCAAATATGAGTACATACAATTTCAGCCACCTGATATTTGACAAAGAAGCCAAGAACATTCACTGGAGGAAAGACAGCATGTTCAGCAAATGGTGCTGGCAAAACTGAATCTTCACCTGTTAAAGAATGAAATTGAAACTAAAACCCTATCTTTCACTTTGCACTAAAGTCAACTCCAAATGGATCAAAGACCTCAAAGTGAAGCCTGAAACTCTGAAACTGTTAGAAGAAAACATTGGCAATTACCTACAAGATATAGGTATAGGAAAGGATTTTTCTAAACCAGACATCAATTGCTCAGGAAACAAGGTCAAGAATCCACAAATGGGACCTCATGCAAATAAAAAGTTTCTGTACATCAAAAGAAGCAACCAAGGAGGTGAAGATTAAAAATGTTATTTAAAAATTAAAAACTCTTAATTAATCTTTTCTCCTTGATGCTTGTTTCATATACATATTGTTATAACTCAAAAGTTCATCACTCAGCTGTCCAATAAAAAGTCTAACACCAAAGAGCAGACTCAGCAGCAAATGTAAAATCTATCCTGAATCTGAACACTTTTCTTCAACTCCTCTATTTATTCATTTTTATTTTATGTGTATGCGTGTATTGCCTGCATGTAGGTAAGTGCACCCCTGTCATGTAATGCCTGCGGAGGTCAGAAGAGGCTGCTGGATCCCCTGGAACTGGAATTAGGGACAGTTATTAGCTGCCATATGGGTGCTGGGAATTGGACCCGGGTCTTGTGCAAGAACATCCAGTGTTCTTGACTGCTGAACCCCTCTTCAGCCCCCTCTTCAATGCCGCTAAAATACCAACGTTTTTCTTTTCCCAAGAAATCTGATTGGTGAATGCTTATGTTCTAGAATCAAACTGACTGGCTTCATTTCAAATCCTAGCTTCAACAAATATTTGTGTTACCTTACTGTGTTTTGGATGTGACTTATTCCACAAAACTCATTCTGAGATGTGATTCCCCAATTACTGGTGTCAGGACATGGGCCTTTGAAGGGTGATTAGGTTATGAGGTCACTGCCCTCACAAATGGATTCATGTCTTTCTTCAGAAAATGGTCCATGAAACTGGATTGGATTCATGGAAATGAGTTGGGCCTCCTGGCACTACTGTATTAGTTACTATAAATTAAATTATTCTAAAGCAGCTATTTCTGACCTGTTGGGCTCTTTTTCATGTTCTTACCCTTATCTTTTCCCAAGTGCTCCCATTATGTGATGTTGTCTGTCACATTATGGCAGGAGGGCCTTGCCAAATCCAGCTGCCTGAAGGACTTCTTTACTCCAGAACTTTGAGTGAGCTAAGTCTTTTTTTGCAGTTTACACAGACTCGGCTATTTTGTTATATCAATGCAGTCTCCAGTCTCAGGCATAAAATAGAAATAATAAAATATCATTCTTATGGGGGCTCTGTGTGAAGCAAAACACAACTGACCCCCTCTTCATATCATCACAGTGGAATATAACACATGTTCAGAAAATACATCATGTGTGTACAATTTAGCAAATTTCAGAAAACATACATCCATAAACTCATGTGATAAAGAAATAAAGCTTTGGCAGTATTTCAGAGGATCCCTTCATATCTCATGATGACTGACGCTTCCTGTCCCCAGAGGTAATTCCTGCACTCTTTGTAACACTATAATTTAACTGCATGCCTGCTTGACTGTATACAACTTAGAACTACAACATACACAATCACTTGATGTGTGACTTCATTATTTGATATATGGCATCATCTCATTAGAGAAAATTGTTTCAATTTTGTTATTTCTTTAAGCTTTAAAATGATTTGTATTTTTAAAAAATAAATAATTATTTAAAAGAATAAAACACTTTATGTTTTTTACATTTTGAGAATCACACAAGAGCACTGTATTTGTGTCACTTCTACGCTTCCCACTCCCCAACCCAGCTTCTCCCACGTCCCCTCACTTCCTCAGAATTTCTTGTCCCGTTTTTCAATTATTATTGTTATATATACATATATTTATAAATGAACATATATAAAATGATTTTTTTATAAGTAGAGTCAGACATGGTGGCATGTGACTATAATCCCAGCACCTGAGAGGAAGACACAAGAGAATCAGGAGTTCACGGCCAGCCTCAGCTACATAGCAAGTTCAAATATAACCTGGACATCATGAAACCCAGTATTTTATTAAGAAAAATAAACAAGTAAGTAAATAGATAATAGCAAAAAGCTAAATTTCTAAACAACTATTATAAGAGGGAAACAAAAATTGTTCCACTTGAAAGAAATAAACAAAGAGAAACTATCACAAAGTAACTCAGTTAATGCTATGAGTTTTAAATTTAAATGGATTAACTAAATAGCAACTAAACCACAAAAGAATTTGATCAATTCAAATATGCAAAGAGGCTTAGCTTCACTAAAGGTCTAATGAATATAACATAATAAAAGCTATAACATATCATACTAATAACAATTTAAAATAACTGTATATGTGAGCATATTGGGAGACAGTATTCACATCATTAGTAGGAGTATAAAATGGTAGAATCTTTTGCAAAGCAATCTAGAAGTGTGCAGCACAATCCAAAACTTACTGTAGCCCTTGCTTCATCCACAAACTCCACTTTGAGGAAATTATCCTACAGAAGTGTTAGTTCACCAAGCCAGGCATGGTAGTGCACAGTTTAATCCCAGCACTGGGGAAACAAGCAGGCAGATCAAGGCCAGCTTGATCTACATAGCAAGTTCCAGGCCAGCAGGGGTACAGGGAAATCCTCTCTTTAAACAAACAGAAGTTCACCAACATATTTACACACTAGTACTTGTGTAGAGTTTTGTTGTTGTTGTTTTGTTGTTGTTTGTCTTTTTTTGAGACAGGATGTCCTTGTAGCCCCAGCTGTCCTGGAACTCACTATGTAGAACAGACTGGCCTCAAACTCATAAAGATCTGCCTGCCTCTGCCTTCCAAGTGCTGGGATTAAAGGTGTGCACCACCAGGCCCGGCTGTAGAGTTATTTTTAAAGAAAATATAAATAATCAAAATAGCTTTGAAATACTTAGGAGAATCTTTGAAATTAAGGCATAGTCATAAAATGATCTACTCTACAGCTACTATAAATAATGAGGCAAGTCTATATATCATCATGGATAGAGGTC
Organism: Nannospalax galili; assembly: GCF_000622305.1. Lineage (NCBI taxonomy): Eukaryota > Metazoa > Chordata > Mammalia > Rodentia > Spalacidae > Nannospalax > Nannospalax galili. The sequence goes on along the minus strand of NW_008359102.1, from coordinate 73,267 downwards.
AAGGTCATATTCAATTATGAAAGCAAATTACTGATAAACAGTATCTGCCTGAATTTCAAATGCATTGTGTTAAGTTAAAAAGAAAAAACAGTTCAAAACACATGTTATATGATTTGATTTCCTGGAATGTCCAGAAGAAGCTTCTCTTGAGAGACAAACACATCAGTGTGTTGGGACTGGAGTAGTGACAGGGATTGACTGTCAATGGGTGTGAGGTGCTCTCTGAAGCAATGGGAAGATTTTACATGGACTGGCAGTGATTGAACACCTGACTTTGCCAATTATCAAAACTTATTAGATTCCTTTTTACAGATTTCATGCCATGTAAAACAATGCCTCAGTAGTAGTTAAAAAAAAAACTTTTAAGACAGCCTACAGATCATTATAACAATTTTCATGTACATGTGCAGTATATGTAAATTTCTGAAGTCTTCTTTGAGATATTTTTATATTGTTTGAACTTTAAATAATAAAGAGTCATTTTGCATTCAGAAAAATTTAGAAAGATAGACTGGGCATGGAGGTGCATACCTATAATCCCAGAATCCAGGACACTGATTCAGGAGGATCATAAATTCAACTTGGACTCCATAATAAGTTCATAGCTAACCTGTTCAAGCTTGGGTGATATTGGTTGCATTATAATGAGTGCTTCCTTAAAAAACTAAGTTTAAATTACCTTTATTCATTTATTTGTGGAGGGATACACATATCCCTCAGTGCACATATGGAGGTCAAAGGACAACTTTTGAGAGTGAATTCTCCCCTACCAGGAAGGTCCTTGGGAATGAACTCAGGTTCTCAGCCTTGGTGGCAAGAACCTTGACTCATTGAACCATCTCACCAGCCCCATAATGGTTGTTTTACACGTTTCTCTTCACAGTCTAAACTGGCTGATAATTTTGGAAGCAATCTTAAAAAAAAAAAAAAAAAAAAAAGGAAAAAAAAAAGCAACAAAAAGTGCTCATGAGTCAGCCAAATCCCCTCTATTTTCTTTCAAATTTTATAGCATCAGAAAGTCAAACTTAGCAAGGAATGTGCACAAAAGAAAATCACAACCCATTACATTTCAATTATTTTTACAACTTCACTTCAAGTAATTAAGAAGCTAAGCTCTCCAGAATGCTGATCATATATCAAATAGACATGACATGCTTCCCTCTACCTGCCACAGAAACAGGTAACATACTGTGTTAGTGAGGCAAATGCCACAGAAACAGGTAACATACTGTGTTAGTGAGGCAAATGCCACAGAAACAGGTAACATACTGTGTTAGTGAGGCAAATGCCATGGAAAGACCCATAAGATTCCTACCTCATTCCATGAGGAAACGACGTCTAGCCACTAATGTTTGCCTATTTCCTTAAAATGATGCTTACGCTGGTATGTCCTATATTTCTTCAGCTAAAGTTTATAAACATTCATACAACAAAATGAGACAGAAATGAAGGTTCCATTGACCTTAAAATTTGAAAGTAGCTTTGTTCTCATACATCTGAAATAAATTCAAATCTCAGTGTTAAAAGACTTGCACCTTATCTTCTGTTATTGTCATCACCCCCTGACCTTTTATGTCAAGCTGAGATAAAAATAACATTTCCTTCAAACAGCTGGGTTCACAACTTGGTCTAAAAATCTTTATTTTAAATAAGCTTCACACATTAGTTTTGAAATTAAGCTACATTAGTTCTTGATGTGTCAATGCTAAAGTCTACAGATATACATGAAAGAGTTATTATCTTATTCTTCTGAGGACTTAAAAATTAATAATAGTGAAAACTCAATTTTCAGTTGGCCACAATGTAGAATTAGTCAGTAAGTTGAATAGATTATAAGGTTCAGACATCATTAGTAATTTTAGCTCTTTTTGAAATTAGACCTAATATTTATACCTATAGATGTCATGACATTGAAACTTGCATTATGAAGCATTTATTTGTCATAACTGGACACTTGACAGCATAGTTGATAGGTCCATGTTAAGCTATTATTGGGTTGAGGATTCTTTTCAAGATGAAAGTTTTATTGAGAAATTTAACTTTGGTGAAAAGATCAGTTTCCATTTTTCGAACACTGATAGAAACATCTCTGAGTTGTTTTGAGTCTAGCTTTATTTTTATATGATGCCTCTGATTCTAGCTTCTATGGCAATCATGTTTAATCTTACTTTTGTTAGACCATTGAGGACAGTTGAGTATTACGTTCAATATGCATAATTTGTTTATTTCCTTCTAATTTTCAAGGAGATAAAGAAACAACTTGACTTGTCCAAGTGGAGTGAGTTGTCATATGGAGCGCACACAGACCTCCTGACAGCAAAACTAATGTTTATAATCCCACATGAGTAGATCCTTGAGAAAGGTTAGCTCTGAGGGATGGAGAGACGCCTCAGTGGTTAAGTGTTTGCTGCTCAATCATGAGGGCCAGAGTTTAGAACTCAGTCCCTCTGTCTGGCAGCTCACAAAGACATCTAACTACAGCTGCAGAGGATCTGATACTCTTTTTGCCTCCAGGGGTACCCGCACACACGCAAAGAGGCACATACATGCAGACAGAGGCAGAGACAAACAGAAGGACAGATGGACGGACAGACAGAAGGACACACACACACACACACACACACACACACACACACATCAAAAAAAAAATACACAAATTTTAAAAGACAGAGACCTGGAGATGTGGCTCAGCAGTTAAGACCCCTTGCTGTTGTTCCAGAAGACTAGAGTTTGGCTCCCAGAAGCCACATCCTGTGGCTCACAGCCACACGTAACTCCAGTTCTCAGAGTGTCCAACACCATCTTTTAGCCTCCACAGGCATTGACCTCCCACACACAAATCTAAAACCACAAAGGTAGGCTGAACTTTTCCTTTTTTCACCTGTCATGAAATAGGTCTAATCTTATTTTGCCTCTCCATTATATATCACAGCTCCTAGCACATATTAAATTCTTGCTAGGAGAAAAGAACCAAAGGAAGAAAGAAGGGAAAAGGAGGGAAGGAATAGAAGAGGAAGGCTGCATGGACGGAGGAGGAGAAGCATGTGAAAGGGGTTTGGTGACTGCGAAGCTTCGTACACACAGGCTCCTCCACACTTACACACAGGCTCCACACGTACACACAGGCTCCACATGGCCATTGCTTTCATCTGTCCACAAGGTGACCGCATTACTGTGTAATCAGCTGCACGTAGTCAGTGTCTCCCCCGCTTTCAGGTCTCTTCCATTCTCAGAACAACCGTGAAGTGAAGGCCTGAGGATTTCAAAAGGAAATGAATCTCTGGTTTTGATTTGTTCTGTTTTCGTTTGTTGCAGCTGTTCTTTTAAGCACAAAGAACAACTGTTGCTAACCTAGCAGAATTAACGGGCAAATAAGAGGCTTCTTATTTAAAGAAGATTTTTAAAAATTGCATCTGTTTCCTTTCAATTTTCACACTTACTCAGACTTGCAAATTCACCCAAAATGGGATGAACAGGCCAATAGGTCATGTACATAAATGTCACCAAGAAAAGAAATTCAAGATAACTATTTCTGCATTCTTTGTCTTCATACAGATACAGGTTTATATTGCTTTTTTGATCCTCTCACGATGCCCTTGCTTGAATTTAGAAAAGTATCTTAAAATTACATTTGAAAAGCAAGACTACTCTGTGAAAAATATGACAAGATATGGTTTTGTTCTAGGTAGGATTGCCCAGTTTTATTAAAAATAACAAAAAAATATAGCGCTGCTGACACGTACCAAGAAGTTCAATACAGGGACTTACAAGGAATGAAAAAAAATATGCTTTAGGAGAGAAATAGGGAAAGAAGGAAGACAGCAACAAAGAGAGGGAAAAAATCATGTACATTATAACCCACCACTTTGACCACACCTACTAGTCCATAACAGATATATCCCTGATTATTGACTTAGTTCTAGTTATCAGATTTTGAAAGTAACAGTGCAAACCAGAATATTTACTTCAATATGACAAATTTGTGAGCTTTGATATACAAGGATATTTCAATGCAGTAGATTTATTGAGCCTGGATCTTAGAGAATTCTAGAGGGAAAGAGACAAGGCCATTGAAATTGTTTGTTTCTCTCTCACTCAGGGGTGTGGAGGTAGGTTTTCATACCTTTTGACCAGTATACTTGGGCTAAAAATCTGAATGCTGTAAGATGTCCAGTTCCCAACCACCTGCAGAAGAAAATCATTAGTTTGTTTTGGAAATGTTTTTGAGGTGACTAATAGATACCCAAGTAAAGACATTAGTGGGGCATTGACATTCTGAGTAGACAAAGGTCATGGAAAAGTTTCAGATGATATTTAAAATCTTAGCTTTCAATGAATTCACCTTGTACATAAATTCCACTAAGAAAATGATCCAAAGAATGAACTTTTGTCTATGCTAACATTTAAATTCAGAAAAAAAGTGACTGAGAGGTATCTAATTTAGATAATGCCATATCTAAATTAGAGGTCAGACTGAAGAAAATACTAGTTTACATAGAAATGATCTTGGAACATTCTAGAAGAAAAGGCAACACCTGAGAAGGGAAGGGAAGGTAATCAATGAAGTGCACATCTTCAAGCATGGTTCTCGCTGCGCAGAGCAGGAACTTAGCCACTGAGGAAATCTGTTAACCGATGTAGACTGCGTGCTTCAAGGCTATTCTCCAAAGGAAGGACGTTAGGGAAATTAGATCCAAATTGCTATTAGCCTTTTAAAAACAATATTTTATTTATTCTTTGAAATTTTCACACATGTACACAAGTATTTCAACCATATTGACACATACCTAGTATCCCCTCTACCTCTGTGCACTCTCTACACACCTCTCTCCCAACTTCATGTCCTTTCATTTTTCCATTTTTTTATCTTTTAATATAGCTCTGTTCTAGGAAACTGTCAATTTGATACAGCCTAAAGTTTTCTGAGTGGAAAGCCTTTATCGAAGAATTACCTAGATCAGATTGGCCTATGGGCATGTCTGTTGGATTTTCTTAATTATTAATTGATACAAGAAGACACAGTCCAGTGTAGGTGGCACCATCTCTAGGTAAGTAATCCTGAGCTGTTTAAGAAAACTAGCTAACCATGAGTCTGTGAGAAAGAAAACCAGAAAGCAAGCCAGCAAGCAGCATTCTTCCATGGTTCCTGTCCATGATTTCCTGCCTTGGGGTCCTGCAGTGACTTCCCTCAGTGATGGATTGTGATCTCAAAGTGTAGTCAAATAAACCTTACCTTCCCAAGTTGCTTTTGGTTAAAGTTTTTATTACAACAAGAAGCAAACTAAAACAAACCCACAGAGTCTAATTAGCAAGGCCCATATGTGCATGGTGTGTGGTCAACTACCAGGGCATGGGCAACCTATCAGTGGCCATACACTCAAGTAACTTACAACAGCCATCAACTGTCAACAAATCCTCAGCTAAGGTGGGATTTCATGACCCTCGCCCACATTCATGTTGGAAGTTTGGCTGTCATGATCTTATGCAGGTCTTGTGCAGGTAACCATAACTGCCTGTGAGTTCCTGCATTGCTGTCATCTGTTTTCTGTGTATGGTGCTGAGGATGGAATCCATGGCCTCTCAAATGCTAGGGAAGCTCTCTACCACTGAGCCATACCCACAGGCCTTGTGATCTGACTTTAGTTAGGACCTGCTCCAAGAAGGCATTAAAATTCTTTGGTACTTTTTTGTTTTACTTTTTCAAATTGAATATTTGAAATTTTCATACAGTACAATTTGATGGTATTTAGATCCCCTCTCTTCTTCACAACTCCCTCCAGTGCCCCTACCCAATTTAATGTACTAATATATATTATATGCCCTATAGGGTCTGATTTGTGTCCCCAAAAGTCCTTCAGTATGGGTCCATCCACTGAACCCATCAAGAGTCCCATCCCTCATAAGGCTCTGCCTCTACCCATCCCAACAGCCATAAATTTCCAAAAGTTCCTTATGCTGTGTTGGGATTTCTTACTCACTTTCCTGCGTCTATGCTGGAATTTTGTCTGGTTTGGACTTGCATAGGACTTGTGCATGCTGTCATCACTGCTGTGAGTTCATGTGAGTAAATGACAAACTGTCTGGAAGACTGTTTCCCTATGGTCACATCCACTCCTTCTGGCTCTTAAAATCTTTTCACCTCCTCTTCTGCAATGATCCCTGAGCCTTGAGAGGCAGAAGTTTGAAACAGGTATCCTATGGAGGGATAAGCACTCTGTGGCCTCTTGTTCTCTGCACAATGGGCAATTGTGGGTTTCTGTGTTAATCACCATCTGCTGAATAGCAAAATTCCTCTGGTGAGAGTTAAGAGATGCATTCATACTAGGTGTGGAGGTTGCATTGAAGATGTCACTTAGGGTTAAGCATCTCACAGATACTTGGTCTCTGCATTTGATCAGTTCTGGAATTCTGTAAGTCTCCATCTGTTGTAAAACAAAGTTTCTTTGATGAGGGCTGAAAGGTATACTGGTCTGGAAATGTGAGGATGCATATTTACAATAAAGTAAGAAATAATGTTGGTCTAGGTTTTTCTCTCGATCTATAACCTCTCCATCTACTTGTATCTGGCTATATTTGCTGTACCACACCTGAGTTCCCACCCATTGAGCAGACCTTATTTCTAATTACACAGCTGTTGATTATGCCCAAGATAACAGTGTCACTGCTGAAGGCTACATAACAACTAACAGTGCCAGACAGGGGAAAGCTTCCTTGGAGTTGTTGGCCAGGGTAGTCTAAGAGACTCCCAAATTTATACAGGCTATTGCCACAGTTGCATATCTTGAAGGTAAGACCCTATTTCTGAAGACAGGACATACTTCAGACACAGGATTTGGAGCAATGGAGCTGGAACTGACTTGGAAGTCACCTGCCCTGAAGGCTAGTTCTCATAGCTTTGGAGAGCACTATGCAAGCTGCTGAGGGAGAATATCAATTGGTGGTATAACCCCAGCTTCAAGGCCTTAAACCACATTAATGAAAAGCGCAGCAAACAACATTGGAACAGTAGTGGCACTTTTATTTTGGGGGTAATCAACAGCTACCTAATGAACTTAAAGCCCACTCAAGGGGAGGAAACTCATGCTTGGTACTGTATACCTAGCCAAATACACATAGCTGGAGAGGTCATAGATCTTAGAGAAAATCCCACACCCCTAGACAAATGTAATTTCTTACTATGTGCAAAATATGGATCCTTAAATTTACAGACAAGTACCACAGTCACCATCCATCAAAGAAGCTTCTTTTTCAACAGACAGAGATTATTACAGAGTTCCACAACTGGTCACACACATAGATTGTCTGTGAATTGCCCAGGCTTAAGTGGCATATCTATGATGCAACCTCTATGCCTAAGGCTCATGGAACATAGAACAAGGGATGAAGAGAACACTAATGCATCTTCAACTCTCTTCAATGAAACTCCCTCATGCAACAGAGGACCAGGAACACAAAAGGTCACAAATGGTCAAGATGCAGAGAATAAGAATCTACAGAGTGTGGGTGCTTGAACAGGACTCCTATACTGAGGCCCACCCACCCAGGGCTCAGGGACCATTGTGGAAGAGGGAGCAGAAAGATTGTAAGAATCAGGGAGGAGGTGCATGACCATATGAAAATAGAGGCTTACAGGCTCCTGGTACTCTTCTCATATGAACCTACAACAGAGGTGTCAGCATGCACAATATCCATGCAAACCCAAGCATACAAAATTCTAGCACTGAACTATGGAAATGAACAGCAGGCCCTAAACTTAGTCAAAGAATTATTGGCAGCTGATTACTGCTGAGTAAGGAAGAGCTGATCTTCTTAAAGGGAGGGACTCTCGGCAGGCTGACTAGCTCCCAGGGGATGAACTTTCACTGAGGGACATCTGGGGACACGAATTTTACATGATAGGCCATAACACAAATGACAGAATATATGAACTCCATTAGGGGGGACTATGAGAGGGTGCCAAAGGGGAAGGGGGTATAAAGATGATTTTCTGTATGAAATACACAAAAACTTAATAAAAATATCTAAGATGGAAAAATATTTTTAATAAAGTATATTGTTTATGTTTTTCAAAAAGTGCCACTACTGGACCAAAAGCAATAGTTTGCTGGGCCAGTCATTGTTGTTTGCTAGACTTGACAGCTCGGTAGGACCATTGATTGGATTTCTTCTTTGGCAGTTTATATAGAATCCTCTGATACCTTGAGAGCTAGTCTTTAGGGAAGAGTCTTCCAGATCAATTTCAAGTAGATTGTTCCAAGTCTTATGTCCAAAGTATGACCAGTCTTCAATAATAGGCTCTTACCTTTAAGTTCTGGGAAGCAACCAAGGGCTGTAGCAATAGCCTGTTATTCTGGAAGTCTCTTGACCAACAGCTTTAAGGGAGGTTGCTCCTTTTTTATTTCATTAGTTTTATATCATGTGTATGAGTGTTTTGTCTGCATAATATAAGTGAGCCATGTCCTACAATGCCCAGGGAGGCCAGAAGAGGGCATTGGGTCCCCTAGAACTATAGTTAAGGAGGGTTGTTAGCTTCCATGTGAGTCCTGGCAATCCAGTGCAGGCCCTCTGCAAGAGCAACCAGTGCCCATTCCCATTGAGCCCTCTCTCCAGTTCCAGTTCTCTCCTTCTTCACTTTAAGCCATCTGTACCTATGGGCCAACTGGGCATCAGTGGCAAGAGAAAGTCTGTAGGTTGAAAGTTACTTTTCTGAAGCACACTGAGCTGATGATGATATTAGAGAGAGTTTGGGCAGGGCCATGGTCTCCTCCCCAAAATGAAATGAGTGGGGAAATGTGGGAGACAAAACATAGAAAACAGTGTCCTGGAAGCCCAGAGCATTTTGCATTAACATTAAAATAATCCCCTGCACTGTATTTGATATTAGGGACATAGCCCCCAGTTCTCCTTTCAGCAAGAATATCCTATTATATTTACCAGTAGGAAAAACATTTATCATTAAGTCCCAGATGTAAAAATTTGTTTCTTCCAATTTTAAAGCAAATTCTGTAGGAGATAAGTGTCTTATAAAGACAAGCCAAACAATTCGTTAATTCAAGAATTTGCCAACTATATGTACATTTATTACCTTCCCCACAAACAGAAAAGCCTTTTGTTTTTTTGGTCTTTTTGAGACAGGGTCTCCCTATAGCCCCAGCTGTCCTGGAACTCATTATGGAGACCAGGTTTGCCTTGAACTCATAGAAATCCTCCTGCCTCTGCCTCCCCAGTGCTGGGATTAAAGGTGTGCACCACTATGCCCAGCTAGAAAAGCCTATTTTAGAAGACATCTGTTGAGAATATTATTTGTGCAAAATATATTAGCTGAGGAATCATTAATGTTTGTGATTAAGTATATCATATATTTTTCAAAATTATGAGACAGTCTTTTTACCTCTTTTATCTAGCCTCACTAGAACTGAATGGCTCTGCAGATAAAATTCTACAATTTGAAAGCTGCAAACCCTATTAATTATGTTCTTATATTTTTTCATATATTTCTTTTAGAAATATTTTCTTGACTATTTGAAAAATAATTGTGGCTACTCCTTTTCAATTTGTGTGTGTGTGTGTGTGTGTGTGTGTGTGTGTGTGTGTGTGCAAAAGAAAAGATTTATCCATAGGAAAATAAATAAGTGAATAAGATTTGGTCTTCAACTCACCTTCATGTGCAGAGATAACCTTTCTGTGACCTTACCATAGAAAAGGCAGATGGCAAGGACATTTGCTATGTAAAAAAGGCCTTTGGCATGAGCAGCAGCAAGGATATCCTTTGTGGATAACTCTGAAAAAGAGACTCAATATCTGCTTACTACCATTTTGTGGTTAAGGAATTTTGCTTCAAAATAACTCTATAGTGCAAGAAGTTATTAGCCAGTATCTGAATTTTAGACATTCATTTTGACAATACTTATCATTAAAACAATCATGACTCATGATTGATTAGATTGACAGTGTTTCCTCCGTTGTTTGCCTTTAAGAACCATTTAAAGGACTAGGAAGAAAGGAAAAATTGAACAGTAAATTAAATGTCACAAGTAAAAGGCTGTCACCTCAAATTTAATAATGTCATTACTGAAAGTTAAATACCAGGTAATTATGAATATGAAGATGTGCAAGAAACCTACTGCATGATTACAAAGACATATAACCATGACTCTCTGAGCTGAGAAGGTAACTTTCCTACAGTGACCCATGGCTTTCCCCAAGAGACTAGTACTATATACATAGTCTGCTGTTACCAGCCTATCAAATCTAGAGAGTGAGAAACTCCCACATCTGATGAGCTTCAGTTCATTTTTACTCACATGCTATTCTATTTTTTCCTTTGCTTTATTTGATCTCAATCCTTTAACATATATGTGGCTCAGTATGTTGGTGTAACCCTTGCAAACATCTCTTTATGCAGGCAAAGATTTTCTGATTATTTCATGTCACATGTGCATAAAATTCCTTTCACAGCTTCTACAGGAATCATTCAAGAACATGCAGCACAAAGATCATCCCTCACCTTCCTTCTGCCATCCCTAGTCTAATATTCATCAGCCAAATGATGACATGTAGGGTCATATTTCATCAGCACATGTCTTTCTCCTAATGTATTGGATTTCGTGCCATTGCTTTTAGAGTGACATAAAATTCCTGGTGAGTGAAAACTCATAAATAATATTACAATTAAAAATAAAAGATTACTTTCAGGGTAGCCAGTATATTTAGATGTGACTTTTAAATGGCAGGTGCATGGCATTTTTCAGATCTCAGATAGATCTATCATGTGGGTCGGTGAGGGCCTAGAGAAATGCTTTTCTTCAACCTCTCTACCTGTTCTTGTTCCTTTCAGAGATAAACGCATACTTACAGGGAGCTACTTCCATCCATCTGTCAGTGGTACTAAGGATGGATGTGGAAGTCTGTCCAACTTTCACTCTTTGAAATCATAAACATAGCTGTCAGTTGTTAACTTTGTCAAAGAGTTAAAAAAAAACAGTATATGTACATATTTGTTTATTGTTCTTTATTAACCATCAATCTTGACTTTTCTTGTGATCAATCATCTGAACCAGCATAAATTGAAGTGTAACACAAGGGACATGTTGTTCTTCAGGCTGGTCCTATGACTGCTGTTCCAAATTCTACTAAAGATGCCACGTTAATATGTGATGGAAAAAGCCACAGATCATTCAGAAGGAGCCAGAGTCTAGTAGATAAACCCACAAAAGCCAACTCAGGCTCAAGATTCTGCAGCTTTTTAATATATATTTTAAATATGTTGTTAAAAATGTATTCCATTTGCATAGCTAAAAATCAAAAACTGTAAAGGGGTAGACAATATAATTATATCTTCATCTCATTTTAAGTCACTAATTTCATTTTTTAAATGTTATATTTATGAATGTATTGCCTGCATATACATAAGTGCATCAGTGTCATGTAATGCCCGCAGAGGTCAGAAGAGGATGTCAGATCCCCTTGGAACTGGAGTTACTGATGGTTGTTAGCCACCACATGGGGCCTGGGAATCAAACCCACATCCTCTGCAAGAGCAGCCAGTGCTCTTAACAGCTAAGCCACCTCTCCAGTCCCCAATAATTTCATTTTTAACTGTAATTTCTTTTAATGTATTCTTGTGTGCTTGCAACAGCACATCTACTTGTGTTCAAATACCTTGCTATCCATACATGCAAGGTAAAGTTTTTTGGCAGCAACTGGTTTTAAAAATTTGAAGTAGATCAAATTAATTTCAATAACATTTTGAACCAATAAAAATGAAATGTTTTAATTTTAATGTCATCAACATTTAAAACTTAGAATCTTCAAACTAAAATTAGACTTACCAAGTTTAGGGATGTTGCTTAGTATGCAGAGTGCTTAGCTAGCACATACATGAGACCCTGGGTTCAACCAATGGCATTGCATAAACAGGGTGTGATGGTGCATGGGTTTAATTCCATCACTCAAGTGGTTGAAGAAAGACGATCGTAAGGATCATAAGTTGAAGCCCATCCTTAGCTATATATGGGATTCAAAGCCAGTCTAAGCCACATGCTACTTTCCTTGTCATTTTGACAAGGTAGAGGTCAGTCCATCATATCAGGGAGGGTACAGTGGAGCAGTTCATGCCATGGTAAACATAAAGTAAAAAAATTATACGTGGAAAGGCCAGGGAAGGAAGCAGTCCTATGAACATGCCCCAGGTAGCCTACTTCCTCCTAATAGGCCCCATTTCATACTTTTTCTTACTTCTCAAAACAGTACTACTACCTGGGACCAAGCATTCAAAGACATGGATGATATATTTAACCATAACAATGGAAAAATGAGTCCAATGAAAAAGAGTAGCAAATGTAAAAAACTGGTGAAACTGGCTCATATTAATGTCATTAACTGTCTCTGATGGCTTGTATAAGAAAAATCCACTCATAACAGTTTTGAGAAAGCCAGTTTTTGCCTCTAGTGGCCTTCTGTGAAGAGGGAGATAGATTCTGGAAATGGTCAGGTCTGGGACTGAGTTTCCTGTGATGTTTCTGACATTCATTCCAATCCAAGAACCCTAGGAATTGCTTTAATTTTTTCTCCAAGAGTACTATAAATCAAACTTTACAAACATAGAAATTGACACATGAATTATGTAAAGAAAGTGGTACATGGAGGGAAGGTTAGAGTCTAGGCCTAATAACTTTCAAGTCTTGAGAGATTAACCCTCAGTACATGCAGAAACCATGTGACACACTGGATCCCTACCTACCTAAGTCCCTTCCAGCAGCTGTTTCATTTTTAATCGAATTTTTGGATTTTCATACAATATAGTTTGACGGTATTTAGATCTTATCCACTCTCTGCACCTCTTCCCACTGATCCCCCACATAATATACATATCCTATAGAGTCTGATTTGTGACCTCAAATGTCCTTCAGTGTGGGTTCACCTACTGAGCCCACCAAGAGTCCCACCCCTGGAAGACACTCTCTTTCCCCCTCCTAGCAGCCATTAGTTGCCAAAAGTTCCTTAGGTTGGGTTAGGATTCCTTACCCACTTCCCCGAGTCTATGCTGAGATTTTGTCTGGGTTGTGCTTGCATAGGACTTGGGCATGCTGTCATTATTGCTAAGTTCATATGAGTAAATGGCCAGCTGTCTTGAATACTCTGTTTCCTTATGGTCATCTACCCACTCTGGTTCTTACAATCTTTCCACATCCTCTTCCACAAGGAGCCTTGGGAGGCAGAAGATTGAAATGGGTGTCCAATGGAGGGATAAGCACTCTGTGGCTTCTTTTCTGCACATTGGCCAATTGTGAGTTTCTGTGTTAATCATAATCTACAGCAACTGCTTCTTATGTCCCCTTCTTCTTGTTTCTACTTTGTAACAATTACTTATCTTTGTTCATTTAGCAAAGATACTAGTTCAAAAGCATTATGTTAATGGAAGGTTAGAGGACAAGGGAATGAAGTATGTCTGAAGGGTCTTCTGATCAGGCATGTATAGCACACTGTGTCCATTCAAGGATAGCAAAGTACAACTCTCCTGAGTATTTCATAATGAGGCCCTATCTCTGTTGTTCTTTAGAATAAAGATCAGTGACACACATGTGGCTACTGAGTTCTTGAAATCCAGAATAGGTAATATGAATGTACTGTAGTGAAAATTACACATTGGATTTCAAAACTTAGGGGGGAAAAGTAAGTAAATGTTCCCTTAATCATGTTTTACATTGATTACATGTTGAAATGTAAATTCTTGAATAAACCAGGTCAAATAAAATATGTTAGTAAAATATTTTTACCTGCCTTTATGTGACTTTTTAATGTGACTACTAGGAGTTTTAAATTATACATATGCTTTGTGCTATGTTTCTATTGAACAACACTACTTGGAGAGATTCTTGAAGTAGGTGAAGCTATGAAGTTAGTATAAACAAAAAGGAAAAAAAATGAACATATGATTGCTGAGTCAGCCTTCCCAATGAGGCAGAAGCAGAAAATAGGAGACTGACCTTCATTGCCACTCCCCATTTGATTCACAGGCTGACACCAGCCTACACTTGGCCCTGAAAATATGTAAATTGAAGGAACATTGTTAGAAATCTTTATACAATGAGCATGGTAATTTTATATCATTGAATTGAATATCATGGACTCTGTCTCTGTCTCTCTCTCCATCTGTGTGTGTGTGTGTGTGTGTGTGTGTATGTGTGTGTGTGTGTGTACACAAGGTAAGTGCATGAACATGCCATGATACGCATGTAAATTTCAGACAACAACCTCGGTGTCAATCCTGTCCTTCTCCCTTATTTAAGACAGGGTTTCCTTGCTGGTCTCACTGTGTATAAGCAGGCTGGTAGGTGCACAAGCTTCTGGGGATTCTGTTGACACTACCTCCCATCTCCCCATAGGGACACTAGGATGTTAGGTATCTGGCTTTTACGAAAATCTATGGATTTTTGTTTATACTAACTATATAGCTTCACTTACTCCAAGAATCTCTCACTTACCCAGCATGCCATTTCCCTAGACCCCTAATATCTTACATGGACTTATTTGTATGTCTTTGTATCTTTTATTTCTATTAATTTATTCTTACTGTAATTATTACTACATTGGAAACTCAAGAATAGGATCTTTACCACAGAAAATTTGGAGAGCACTGGGATATACAATTTTGGTGAAAAAAAGTATTTAGTTTTGCTATCCGTGGAAACAGATTTATGAATTTCATATATACTTAATGAAAGCAAACGTTTAATGGAGAGTAAAAATATTCAGTCTTCTTATATCTATCCAAAGGATTACTCTATCTAAACAGTTTTAAATGCACACCCAAGTTAAATATAAATCAAGCTACTCTTTTAATTCTATCAATTTTTTCTATTTTCTGTAAAATGTAGACATGGGAACGTTTGTATCTAGCCAGATTCAAGCCTATATAACTTGGGAAGTGCTGAGAAGCTGAAGAGCGGTCTCCATGACACTGAGAATCAACTGTGCCTTTGTTACTCAGAATACAAAAATGAGAAGACCATGGAAGTGAAGTTATCATCCACTCTGGCAATTCATTAGCAGCTAACCAATCACTCTGTCAAAGGATAAAAATAAAACAAGCAATCCTTCTGGAAGGAGTTGAACATTGCTGTTTCTGACTGCAACAAGGGATGTGCTCCACATAGATATGTCAGTTATAATGCCTGCCTAAATGCATCCAAGGTCAGGAGACTACCCTTGCACAAATTCTGGAACATCTCAGCCAGATAACCTTTTAGAACATCACATGAGAACTTCAACCCTTACTCTCACAAGATATTACCACATACAAAAGTCTTCAATAAATATACATTCACAACAAAATAGATGAGAGATCTAAGGATAATGGTATTTTTCCCTTATATGTAGCAATCTCAGATTCAGCAGTTCATTCACTCAGCTCACTTTCTATTCAGTCCATAAAAGAAGCAATAAACAGCCTCTTGATAATTTCTTCTTTCTCGTGTCTTTATGCTAGCATAACCCTTCATCTTATTTTTTCTTATTGTACTGACTTATTTAATTTAACAAAGGATAAGACAATTCCGGTGCCTGACTGAGCTGGGGAAGATGGAGAATATCTAAAAGATGAGATGAAAATAGTTATTTCCAATGTCAGCTCTTGGGTTGGGCACATCTCATTCATAGTATTTGAGATAAGTTAGAAACTATAAGACACTCATATCTCTGACTAACTCTAGGTAGAAATATTAGTAATCATCTACTCTGTGCCAACACTGACTCCACATTTTATTCTTCAATATAATCCTACAATGTAATTGTTTTGTGATAAAGAAATTGAGGGGTTAAGTGACAAATTCAGGTCACCACCTTCCCCTTTACACTATACTCTCCACTCACAGGAAATGGCTCAGATGCACCTGCCCTGCCATGTTATCTGCTCTGCTGTGAGTTACCGTGTCAGAATTCCAGAGGGGGAAAGTAGATACAGAAATTAAGCAAGTTTCTTAAATTGCCTAGTACAGCTTTTCTGTGGCCTTGTCTTTGCCTCTGTGAAAACTGGACCACCATAAATTGAAATATAAAAACTTCACTCTTCATAAGTTCACGATATTTTTAGTCGCCATACTTGGAAATCGCATTTACCGGGTGTATTTCCTGGTGTGTTATGGATTAGCTGCAGGACAAGGCTTCAACTTTCAGTTCTAGAAGAAACCAGCACAGGGTATATGCCCCAAAAGAACAAGAATGTTTTCCTTCTTCCTCCCAAAGTACAAGGAAATGCTACGTGAACGATTTTGATGCTTATGAAAATTAGGTTGCCATCTGCAAGAACGTATCCTCCTCCTGAAACAGAATATAATGACCTAGTGGCTGAACTCTAAGTAACCTAGAAAGGCAGTGAAAGGTATAATCTTCCCAATGGAAATTTTCTTCTGCAATTAGAAGGTAGTATACCCAAAGGCTATAAGCCTTGTAGTCAGGCAGATCTAACTTCCATTGCAACTTCAGGACTTACTGTGTGACTTTAAACAAAAATACCATCAGGTTCATGTGGAAAATCCAAGCAATCCTGAGATTACCAAGCAGGGCAAAAAAAGCACAAGCTGAATGGAAGTGTTAGAACAGAAGAAGAAAGGCCACAAGGGTAGGGAGCACCATCCAAAACGCAGAGACAGCAGGAAGCCCAGAATCATCACTACATTCCACATCTCAGTCACAAACTGCTGCCAGAACCCTAGGCCAATCTTCATTCAGGACTCTCCCCTTCACTGGGTCCCTTATCTGAGATCCTATCTGTGCAGATGAAAGAAGGCGGCTGTTGATTCTCTGTTCTTCTTTCACTGTATCTCTTGGGCATAAGCAATGCCCTAGGCCACTTAAGGAGAAAAGGGAACAACAGGATGTGGTAGTCAAATGTTCCCCAGTAACAATTCCTTTGAGAGGCTTCCATGGTCATTCCCTACCCTACAGGAAGTGACTACATATGTTCATTTTAAAACCAGTGTATTCACTGTTAAAACTCCTCACTTACAACCAGCTGGATATATTTCTCATTACATAGATGTTTCACAACTACTATGTTACTATTGTGTATTGTCTAAAACCCTTAACAGCTTTCTACATGATGATGATGATGATGATGATGATGATGATGCTCTCTATATCTCTGACATTTTGAAAATCTTTCCTATGTCCACTAGATACCAGAACAGCAAGAAAAAAAAAAAAAAAGTCAGGCTGTCTTACTAACCTGTCACTCTATCTCTTTTAACCTCCCTGCATCGTCCTCATTCTAATCCAGGATGGGCATTGTACTCAAGCTAACCAAAGTTGTCAGATAGTCCCATTTCAGGTTGGCAAAATACCTTCCACAGCAAGTGAGCGTCACCTTTCTCTGATTTTCCCCTTATTCCCTGAAGCAGATGTCAAAGCAGCTGCAGGAAGGTCATTACTTATTGGAAGGAAACCAGGCTCTCAGCACCCATGGTCTCTATGCCTTCACAATTTTTTTTTTGGTCTTTTTCAGACAGGTTTTCCCTGTAGCCTCAGCTGGCCTGGAACCCACTATGTAGACCAGGCTGGCCTTGAACTCACAGAGATCCACCTGCCTCTGCCTCCCGAGTGCTGGGATTAAAAGCATGCGCTACCATGCCCAGCCACAATATTTTTTTACTTTAGGAGCTATATTAAAAAGTACAAAACTGAGCTGGGTGTGGTAGCCAAATCCTTTAATCTGGGGGGCAGAAGCAGCCAGATCTCTGTGAGATAGGCCAGCCTACTGTCCATAGCAAGTTCTATGACTCTTGGGGCTACAGAAGGACCCTGTCTCAAAAATTTAAAAAAAAAAGTTTTTAAAAAAAGAAAAAGTAAAAATTTCTTTTTCTGACTTCTGTGTACTGATGCTTATCTCCCACTTCTAAGGAGATAATTGCCTTTATTTTATTACTATTATCAGAAAATATGGGAGGAAACGCTCCACAATGATTTATTGGGACTATTTAGCATTCCTTCCACTTCTCAATGCAAGCAAATCTTTGAAAATACCCCTTTGTCCTATCCTTGTGTGCTGAGCCTAAACCTATTTATTCTGATCATAAAGAAAATTAGCTTCCATTTGTCTGTAGTTCATTCCAAACAACAGTGTTGGTGAACATCACTTACACCAATTATGGCTTATATCATAGGTTACTCACACAGTGAGAGAAGCCAGACCTGAAGTAACAATCTTAGGCAAGCAGGATTGATTACTCCAGAGTTTATTTATCTTATGAATCTCATCATGTTCCTCCCGAAATCATTTCCAAATGTGGAATCAACAAGACAATGAGTTTCTCCATCTTTGATTATGTTGAATTAGTAAGTAGGGTTTCCCTAAAAGTTTCTATTGTCATAAGATTGAGAATCCACCACAGCTGTGGTGGGAACATACACAGTTCCACTTTCATAGTGCTGGAAGGGGCTAAGCATGCCACCTGAAGAGAAAATGCATCATCAACCTTACCCAGCTGTGAATCCTTCAGGTAACAACAACTAGCCTGGCAAGATAAGCCCATCAGTGCAATAGTGACATGAATATTACGGGAGTAACCAACCACTTTTTAATTGGCTTTAAGGTCTATTTCATAGGATGGAGCCCATATCTGACATGGATATCAGACCTAGAAACCTCAGGCTAGACAGGTCACAGGACATAGGGTACAGGCCTAGTACTATTATTCAGCTAAATACAGTATTAAAATTACTCCTAATGACTTATTGTTGTACCCATAGACTAATGCATCTCTCACATCACACCAGAGAAGCTTCCTATGCAGCAGATGGTGATTAGCACAAAAACCCACAGCTGGCAAACCTTCAGAGAACAAGAGATTGCAAAGTGCTTATCTCTGAATATGACACCTATATCAAATTTCTGCATCCCAAGGCCTGGGCATCATTGTGGAAGAGGGGACAGAAAGATTATAAGTACCAGAGGTGGTAGATGACCACAAGGAAATAGAGTTCCTAGCTGTTCAGTTCTACTCATATGGAGTCATAGCAATGGTGACAGCATGCACAAGTCCCACACACAGGTCAATTCCCAGCACCCACATGGCTTCTAACAACTGTCTATAACTCCAATTCCAGGGGATCTGACACCCTTTTCTGGTCTCTGTGGGAACTGTACAATATACATGTAGGCATAGCACTCATACACATAAAATAAAAATAATTAAATCAAAAACTTTAAAATATATTGTATGAAAATCTCAAAAATTCAATAAAAGGGAAAAATCTTATCCCGCTATAATAAAATGCATTTTTGATTCTCAGGTTTTCTTGTTTGTAACTCTAAAATGTGTTTGTGACTCATACCTGCTTCTCTAAATTTATTCACCTCAATCTTTCCATGCACCAATATGGTGATATTCTTTCTTCCAAACCCATAAATTTCCCTCCTGAAACCTCATTTTAATCAGTGCTGCCCCACCCACCGTACCCCACCCCAAAATGGAGCACCACAAAAGTAGGAAAGCAATATACAAGGAGTAATCTGAGCCATGAGGACTTTAGTTATAATTGTGGTAAAAGTTACCAACACAAAATCCTCCTGGAGTCTTCCAGTTCTTTTCTTCTTCTAA
Source organism: Nannospalax galili (assembly GCF_000622305.1). Taxonomy (NCBI): domain Eukaryota; kingdom Metazoa; phylum Chordata; class Mammalia; order Rodentia; family Spalacidae; genus Nannospalax; species Nannospalax galili. Next base: position 53,669 of record NW_008359102.1, on the reverse strand, counting down.
GGCACTCTGTGAGTTTTAAGGATCATTTATGTTCTTCATGTCAGTGAGTTATTATTTTATACCTATTGACTTGTTCCACAACTTGATCTTATTATCATTCATCTTGTTGATAATTATTAGTTAAACAATATCAGTGTTAACATTGAACAAGATAATGGAGTTGCAAAGAGTTTGCCTTTTAGAAGTTCAAAGTATGATAAAAAAAATTAAAGCAGTGGCTTATATAGATGGCTAGCACACAAATGTTAAATTATGAAAATAATGAAGCCATCAGAATAACAGGATGAAGTAATGAACTTCTAAAATGGCACTCTTGAATTAGTCTTTATAAAATTGTTGGACTATCCTTAACAATTTCCAATAAGAATTCTAGCAATAACATCTAAGTATCCATCTTAAGATTTTGGAGAACTCTTTGGTCCACTGTGCTGACCAACCTCACCCTGAAAAGTTATTTTTGAACATAAAACATCTTGGTCATTTCTCAGAGTCTCTCACTTTCGTTCCCTTCACATAATTCCTGGTTATTTCCACGCATCTCGATGTCAGATTCCTAGATGATGCGCACCTCTAGTCATTCTTGAAGAAAGAATATAACAAATGGTACAGAAAATGCCCTTCTTTGATGCAAAGCACATGCCAGGTTCAAGATAATGCAACTGATTGTTTCTTGGAAGTGTTCTTTATATTTTTGACTAATAATGGAAATGAAAAATCATGGTGACCATTTGCTTATGTTCTTATGAATCAAAAACTTACATGCAAGAAGATTTTAATCGAATGTTGCAGGGGTCATGAAACAGGAAAGACCCTCTTGTATTGTGTTAAGATAGTTGAAGGATTAGGAAGCCCAACTTCTGATATCCCTAAATATTCATTCAATGTTGAGTAGAGATTTATATAGTAAATTTTAAAAGCTCTCTCTGGTTCTAGAAAGTAAATAATGAATTAGTAACATGCTGAACTAATCTTACAAGGAGATAATGTCATAAGAATTGATAGGGTTTCATAATTCTACTCAGTGTAGTATGAATTTTCTCTTTGTATCTAAATTTTGAAAGGCATGCTACACTCAAAATGAGAAGTGGAAGGATAGAACACCTTCCAACACATTTCTAATAATTCTTCTTACAAAGACGTAAACAGTCCACACAGAAGCATAGGTCAACCCTTCATCCATTGGTATCGATGGTTATCTAGGTAGAATTTATCATATTACCTACATTTGCAATAATTCAATACTCTGGAAGCCAAAAGAAACAAAACATATTTCAGTGCCACTCAGGAGAAAAGCTTCTTATTAACTGAGATGATTTTTGGTAAGGTCTTAATGTATATTCTTCCACCTGAATAAAGACAGTCAATGGTGCAACCATAGAATGGACTCTTGATCTGTTGTAACTTTCTGAGAATAAGCGCGTCTGTTATTACTGTTCCATGGAGGCTCATAGAAATTCTAGATTCTCTTTTGTTTCCTGGGGCTGACTCTAGGAGAAACTATACCATGATTTCAAGTCTGCCTTATTTAATCACTTTAAAATCTCCACCTATGTTTCCCTTATCATGTCCCCATAAGGCTTTTACAAACCATGTAAAATCTGCCCTCTAACCATTAAAACTCCAGTGTTGAGAGTATCTTTGCATGATCCCCCTGAAAATAGTTGCACTGATAGCAGCTAAAATGACATTTCATCTGGCATCCATCATGCAGGGTCCTGTAGGGTTGAAACTAAATCAAGACTCTCCCGAGAGAGCCATGGAATCACACTGTGCACACACACAGTGGTCAAATCCACCTGGGAAATGACCAACCTGAAGTCAGGAATAAAGCTCTAGGAAAATTGCAGCCCAAATGAACCTGTTTCTCCCACATTATTAAATCTTACACAGCTTTGACACTCTAAAATCTGACCATAGTGCTGGCTGACCGAAGGAAAAAGTTTGCCAAAAAGTTATATAAAGAAATACAGTTGGGTCTGAACTATGGCTTCTTAAAGGTCAAATTAAGCATATCTGTACTGCTTTTGATTAACCAACAAGTAAATACAAGCCCATGATCCCCCTTGCTTAACAGAAATTTTACCATAACAAGCAGAATGCCATTTATTAGATGGCATTCTAGATAAGATGGGAAAGACACAGATTGAAGAGCTTTCAGACAAATCCACTCAAATTTACCTAATTACAGGATGTGTTCTGCCTAGAAGCTTCCTCAGCAAAGCCCCATGAAGAAAAGCATCAGTAATTGGTCAAAATGTGTCAGGTACACAATCTTACAAGTAAAACATCTCTGTAACTGTCATTTCCCACAACAATGGACATGTTATTAAGGGTCTTGAAGGAATGAATACCAAGGATATGTGAAGCCAAGAGCTAAGAAAGCTCAATGTGCATATCCTTTCATTTGATCACTAAGCATTTGTGGAATTTGGAATGAGGTTGTTGATGCTTACACATGGTTTCAGTACTCCTATTGTTGAGTGTAAATAAATATAGAGGGAGACACAGAGGAAGAAAGAACCCAAGTGGTAGGATAGGAAGAAAACTAAGTAAACTATATCCTATGACATCACCATTTGTCCTGGGTTTTCCCTCTCACCGTGAGTGAGGTTTGTGAACCTAAAAATGATCACTCACCTACACGAGGCATGATTCAGAAGGTAGCATGACCCTGCCCCCTACAAAAGAATTTCACACAACGTGAATAGATAAGATGGGAAAGACACAGATTGAAGAGCAGTATTCAGAACTGTCAAACAAGAATGGGCAGTCAACAGGGAATTGCGTCTTTGAACACCCACATGCTCTTTGTGCAGTCTTTCTCTTGCCATTGGACATGAGAGCACGGTCATAAGTAGATCTTTCTCACTTCTAGTAGCTCCTGTACAGAGAAGTGATGCAGCACTTTTTATCCCATAGACCACAATGTCAAGAAAATCTCCTCAATATTATGAATGCAAGCAGTCAGCCCCTTGAGGAACTGAAGCACACGTAAGGAGAACATCATCAAATGGGCAGAGAGGTTGGCTACAAGTCAAATAGCCCTATGGTAGATGCAAGGGAGACATCAGTGAAGATAAACATGGTGCATGACCTAGCGGAAAACACAATCCATGAGACAGGGTAGTGTGAGAACGGAGGGCAGAGGTAGACAAGGAAGAAGAGACTAGTCCCTTAGGAACAATCTACCATTCTGATGTGGCAACAGAAAGCAGAGCATTGCCTCCTGCCATGCCATGGCCACTCCTACCCACTCCATAGGCGGGTCCACCTTTGTTGTGATGCCTCCCTGAGTGCACCTCTAGGCCAGGGCTCCAGGGAAGCTGCTTGAGTTACAGGAAATCTCATAATAGACGACTTTTTATTTCTGTTTACTTTTGAATCCAAGTCATCACATCCATCCTTCAAAAGCCTCCAGACGACTGAGTCACAAACATTCTTGTCAGTGGCACTTGACATTAACTAGATTGATTGCATCAGGATGGAAATCAGCGGCATGATGAGTGATGATGTCTTCCCTGCCCTGGAGAGGGTGGGGATCTTCCTGCCTTCTATTCACACTTTCAAAGTCAGTAAGGGAGGATAACAAAACTGATATTTTTTTAATATGATTTTCCTTTTCACTAGCAATGACACATAATAACCCACTTTATATCAACAATGTGCAAATGACCAGAAATTGAATCAAACTATAATTAGTCTTCACATTTGATTAGAATTATTCTATTTAAAAGCTCAAAAGATATTCAGATCTATTATGACATAGCAACAGATCCTTTGTATTTCAATTCTGACAATTATAAACTTCTTATATTAGCTAATCAAGTATTTATTACACATCTGTTTTATGTTCATACTGAGGAAAAGGCTTAAACATAGTATCTGATTTTAAGAATATTATATTTTATTTGTTGAGAACATGTGTGCAATGTCTGCAGAGGTCAGGAGATGGCATTAGATTCCTTAGAACTGGAGTTATGGACAGTTGTTAGCCATCATGTGGGTGCTGGGAACCAAAATCAGGTCCTCTGCAAGAGCAGCCACTGCTCCTCTTAACATCTGAACCATCTCTCCAGCACCTACCTTTGTGACTCTTTTTTTTTTTTTTTTTTTTTGAGACAGCATCTCCCTGTAGCCCCAGCTGTCCTGGAACTCACTATGTAGACCAGGCTGGCCTGAAACTCACAGAGATCTGCCTGCCTCTGCCTCCTGAGTGCTGGGATTAAAGGCGTGCACCACCACGCCCAGCCTATGTGACTCTTTTATTAAAAATTTTTTGCTAATTTTTTCTGATTTTCATACATTTTATTATATATAATAAAACCTATAGTGTCTAATTTGTGTCCCCAAATGTCCTTCAGTGTGGGTTCATCCACTGAAGCCTGGTTAACCTACCAAGAGTCAGACCCTTGAAAGATACTGCTTTTCCACTCCCAGCAGTCATTGATTTCCCATAATTCCTCAGATAGGCTTGGATTTCTTACCCTCTTCCCAATGTCTGTGCTGGAAGTTTGTCTGGTTGGAGCTTGCATGGGACTTACGCATACTGTTACTGTTGCTGTGAGTTCATACAAGTAACTGAAGAGCTGTCTGGAAAACTATTTCCTTGTGATCATTCACCACCTCTTACTCTTACAATCTTTCTGCCCCATCTTGTGTAATGAGGCCTGAGCCTTAGAAGGCAGGAGTTTGATACAGCTGTCACAGTCAGAGATAAGCACTTTGCAGCCTCTTGTTTTCTGTAGGCTTGTCAGTTGTGGGTCTCCGTGTTGATCACTGTTCTAGTTTATTTCTTCACTGCTGTGACAAAATACTCTGACCAGTACCAACTTGGGGAGGAAAGGGCTTGCTTGACTTTCATCTCCCTGGTCATAGTTCATCACTGAGGGTGTCCAAGGTAGGAACTCAGGGCAGGACCCTTGAAGCAGGAGCTGGAGCACAGGCCATGGAAGAATGCTGCTTACTGGCTTGCTCCCCTGGACAGTATTCAGTCTGCTTTCTTTTCTTAATTATTTATTTAATAACCACATGATTAGAAGAAGCATTTCATTACAGCATTAACATTCAATAACAATCTCCAGAGCAAAGATGAATCTCTTTCAAAAGTGGCTGTAACTTTTTAGGTTCACAGTTGAATTAATACACATACAATATTGAACTCAGTATAAACCCTATAAGACATAAAATTGAATGAGGTTTTAATCTTTAAAAAGGATCTCTGTTTTGTTTTAAAATATAGTTTCATACAAAAAAAACCCTCATTTTTAATGCTACTAACACCTAGATGTTTGCACATGCATCTCTTATCTCTATGTATCTGATTATTACTAGTCACAGTCAGTTACACTCGGATCCTTGGCACCTGAGTATGGCTATAAAGTCATCAGGTAGATTTCAGTGGTAATGTTTTTCACCTCTATAACTAGCATGAAGCAAATTTTTATGCTTCTTCCTCAAATATAACTCATTTTTAATTTGTTGATTTCTTTGTGCATATTTCATACGGAACATCCCAAATAATCTTATTCATCTTTATACCTGCATCCCAAATGGCACCCTCCCATAGACTCCCCTCCCCCACTGGATCCCATATACTCTGTCATCCCTGTTACTGTCCACTGTGTTGTCGGCACCCCTAGCCACTCCCCAGTGCTTGTTTTTCAGCTGAATCTAATCAGCTCAGTCTGCTTTCTAATATAATACAGGACCACCTGCCCAGGGGTGGCACCACCCACAGTGGTCTGGGCTCTCCCGCATCACTCAACAATCAAGAAAATACTCCAAAGACATGGCTACAGGCCAGATGAATTCCCCCAACTGATGCTCCCTTTATCTAGGTGTGTCAAGTTGACAAGTAAAGCTATCCAGCACAATCACCATCTGTTGCATAAGGAAACTTCTCTGATGAGATTTCAGAGCTGTGTTAATATATGGATTCATCTATGTTCACTGTTGCCCTTTTTATAATAGCCAGAAATTGGAAACAACCTAGAAACAACCATTCAACTGATGAATGAGGGATGAAGATGTGGTACATATACACAACAGAATATTATTCAGCTCTTTAAAAAGCTACATTATGAAATTCTCAGGTAAGTGGATGGAAATGAAGCAGTCATCCTGAGTTTGGTAATCCACACCCAGAAACACAAGCATTGCATGCTCACTCTCATACCTGGATGCTACCTTTGAAATTCTAGATATGCAGGTTTCAGTTTGAAAATTTAGAGAAGTCAGGAACTTAATAAGCAGTCATGGAGGGGAGAGAAGCTTCCTGGAAGGGTGGTACAGTGCAGTGATATAAATGGTAAAGGGGGAATAATAAAGTAGGAAGGGATGTGGTGTGAATGGGAGGACAGGCTAGAGGGGGGAGTATGGGGAGGGTTAACCGACACCTAAGGCCTATAGAATAAGCCATGTGGAAATCCACCACTACAAAGCCTTCTTAAAGTGTATTCATATGAATTAAAGAGATTAAAAGGAGTTATCTTAGAATAGGGGTACATTGCCCTGATTTTGGTACCCAGCACCCACTGTCTTGAAGCTGTTGACCAGGGGTCCGTCCCATAATCCCTCAAACAATACTAGTCATTGCCCCTGATGCACATGCTGTAGAACAGACAAGAAGTCAACCTGGTGCTGACTTCTAAGCCTCATCTCTAATGGCTGCTTTCATAGTGCTAGAAGGTGCCAGGCATGGTACCTGAAGAGAAAATAATCATCAACCACATGGAACTGTGAATCTTGCAAACTACAACAACTGAACTGACAAGATATGCCCACTGGTGCAATAGTGGCCACAAATATTATGGGAGTAACTAACCGCTTTCTAATTGGAATTAAGATTCACTTCATAGGATGGAGTTCATACCTGACAGTGATATTAAGCCTTGTAACCTGAGGCTAGATATGTCACAAGGCATAGGGGAGAGCCTAATACTAGTTTTCTGCTAAATAGATACAATATTAAACTTACTTTTAATGACTTACTGTGTAACTCCTTTAAATGTATAGTGTTATATTGAAGATTTGGAATTGTGGGTAAGAAGAGATTTTTACACATTTGTTCAATGTCCATTCCTCATGGAAAAACCCTGTACACTGCCCAGGTACCACTTCTCCTCAGATCCATGAGCCATCATTTTGTGGTTTTAATTATGTGATGTACCATTCTTGACTAACATATCTCCCATTTTAAGAAAAAGGTAGAAACATGGTTATTACTCAGAATTCCCTACAACTTCAGTACCAATTCGTATGGAAACAGTATTGATCCTTTTGCCTCAGCAGCAACAAAATGATTTGTATTTAATGTTGATTTTATCATTACTCACAGTGCTGTATTGTCTATGAATACTAACTTCATACTTTCACGTTATTTCTATGCCTAGTTAATGATTAACATAAATTCAAGTCTTATCCAGAGTATGCAGGAAATGTGAATAATTCATTATCCAGTCATGTTGAACTTACAGTTCAAAAATTGATAGTGTGAACCTAGAACGATATATATTCTGACTGTTATTTTCTTGAACTTTCTGATAAATTAATGCATCACTTCTGCTCTCCAAATAGCATCATTGGCTGCATGAACTGAGGGAGAAGAGTAGTCCGTGGATTATCTATTTCTTGTGCAGCACTGCATGAGACTGATCCACGTCACCACAAGGATAAGAAACTGTTGAGAAACTATCTATCCAAAATGTGTGCTGGTATTGGAGAACAATCATGTCAAAAGTGTTTCCACCCTCATGAGACTGCCTGACATTAGCACAGAGATGGCAGAGGGTGTGAGCTAACTGCCTTAGGAGCCAGAGCTGTGGAACCACAGGATAAAACAGGCCTCTGCCACTCCCACCCCACATAGTCAGGTATTACAGCTAAGGCAGCTTTCAGAGAGAGAAAGAGACAGAGAGAGAGAGAGAGAGAGAGAGAGAGAGAGAGAGAGAGAGAGAGAGAGCGCAGAGAGAGAGATTGAGATTTGCCTAATGGTCATCAGTAGATCCATTGTGTCTAGTATAAGTGAGAAACACTCAAAATCAGCACATCAGCATTTTTTCTAGGAGTCCTGCATCAGGTAGTACCATAAATTATTTTCTGCATGGGCAAGCAGGTACAATCATTTTGCCCTCCTGAGGCTGGGGTTCATCCTCAGAATCCCAGGAAGACATCCTCAGTGCTGACTGATATGCCAGCACTGATCAGTCTTAGGCACCAGAAAATTAACAACACGTTAGATGTGAAGGGTGCTTCTCAGGACCAGGACCCCGTACAACCAGCTTTGAGCTCAGAACTTTCATCTAAATGGCAGCGCTGGTGCCAGCCTATCTCACTCATTCCGAATACATAAACTATTGAAAATTGTACCAATTCTTTTCCTCCATACTACTTGGAAATCATTCAGTTCCCTGTGAAATTCTAATTTTATCCAATGGAGCATAAAGCAGGCTATTCAATGGAGGATAATATAGGATTCATGGTATATGAGGTTCACAAAATCGTGAGAGCTTTCTTCAAGAAAGATAATTTTAAAATATCAAAATATAAAATTAAGTAGAAAAATGAACATTTATAATGAGGAAAACCAAAACAAAAAATTTTAAAAGCTGATATATAACATCACACATGGACATATTTGCTATTTACAGTACTGTGTTTGGTGGGTTTGGTTCCTATAAGCACAAGAATTATGAAAATTTCATTTGTTCAGTCCCCATTTAAAAAGGAAAAATATGACGGCTATCCAATGATACACACTACATTTTTCAGTTACTTCTGGTAATGAAAAATTCTGAGTTGACAAGGTGTTGACGAGAACTTAATCATTTAAAACAATCTTACACATCTGTTAACTAGCCTCGGGCCTCATACATTCACACTTCCTTTTCCTTTCTCTGCCCATGTATTTTGCCCACACCATGATGTGACTTCTGGGCCTCCACTTCCTTGTCATGATACTGACTGAATTGCAAGAGGGTTGGTAGTACTGTTAGGAGCTGTTCTTTCAATTGTGACAATGTAACTGAACCCATGAGAGTCTCATCCAACTACATAATCATATTCAAATAAATCAAAATTTAGTATATTCCCAGTACATCTCTTAGCCGTATTTCAAGTGCCCTTGGCTATGTAAATCCACCTAACATGAAGGAAAGGTATAGTAAAGAAGTCTTTAACTCAGTGAAGTCAAAATATCTTATTCCAAAGTTTAAAAACTGTATTGAACATTGGCAGAGCTGTTCTCTGGACCTTAGACTACAATCATGTGCCACATAATGTTTTGGCCAGTGTTGAGTCCCATGTACTATAGTCCCAGAAGCTTATAATGAAGCTGAAAAATTCATGTCACCTAGTGACATCACAGCCATCCTAACCTCACAATGCAATGTATTGGTCATTGTGGCAGGTAATGCTAGTATAAGCCAATATGTACTTCCATTCATGGAAACAAAATTTGAAATTCTGTGAGGTACATAATAGTTGATAATTTTGATAAACTGCTACATCACTAGTTTGTATTTCCTACATTAAACTTTTATTGATATTTTACTTAAAATTTTTTATTGTAAAATATCATGCTGTGTTAGCCAAGCAACAGTCTCAGACATCTGGTATTTACCATGTTTCCTCATTTTATAGGGACCAACATGAGTGGTTGACTGATACTACTAGGTTTAGTACATTGTATGATATCAGTAGAATGATGTGCTCCCCTGCCAGTGCATTTTCAGAGTGCATGCCCATCATTAAGTGATGTGTAATGGTGATACTACAAAAGCAAGGGCCTCTGAGGTTCCAGCTTCACTCCTCTGGTGGTAAGGGTGGCTGCCTCTGCCATTGAAACACAGTTTTCTAGAATAAAGACAATAATGACAACAAATTTTAGATTTCTATATCCATAAATTGATAGAGAGTACTGAAGTATGTATAGTATGAAATTATTCCTGTCTATGTTTATGATGTTCAATGTTGTATTTACTTCACACGGAAGGGTAAAACAGGAAACGATGGACCCCTTTAACTTGTCTCATGGAATTCCTGTAGAAAGTGGGCAGAGACTTCAGCATGATAGAGACACTGCTATCAGTGTGGCATTGGTATTGACTGGTTCTTTATAGCATTAAACAAAAATTTTAAAACCAAAGCTATATCTTGCATAATCTCCCTATATCTGAACATACATGGCTCATTTTTCTAGTGAAATTAGCAAGAATTCTTTGTGGGTAAAAGAAGGCAATTTATAGTCTCATCTATTCAAAGTAAAATTGAGGTTTTACAAATATAACCTCTCATGACATTATTTTTCTGAATTCCCTTCTTGACTTTGTATATTAATATTGGGTAGTTTACACTACAATAGCTTTATAGTTCATCTTTTTTTGTTTCTTAAATGCTAAGGCTGATAGTGTGTTTTTAAAGTGTTAAATCCGGGGCAGGAGAGATGGCTCGGTGGTTAAGAACACTTGCTACTTTTCCAGAAGACCTCGGTTTGATTCCCAGCACCCACATGGCAGCTAACAACTGTCCATAACTTCAGTTCCAAGGGATCTGATGACCTCTTCTGGCCTCCACCTGCTTTGCATGACCTGGGCGAACTTACATACATACAGACAATGCACTCATACACATTAAAAATAAAAATAATAAATTAAAAAAAACTTATTTAAAGTGTTAAATCCATTAGTGGATTATTCTAACATTTTCTACTTTGATTTCCAAAATTCATCTAGAAGAATAGGAAAATGGAAATAATAATTTACATAGAAACAAGTAGGCAAACAAAATTCCAGATTACAAAGTAAGATAAGTACTGCCAGAAGTCACTACTGTTGTACCTTGTAGAAAGCCTGTTTTCTTATCTTTTCCATAACTACAGCTTATGAGGCTTTTTACCATCAGCCCTAAGTAAATGAGGGCAGAAGGTAAGGATAAAAGGTCATAGATAGGCCCAACACAAACACACCATGAAGGTGATAAAATCTTGGAATAGCTTATCTGTCTCCTGCAATTGTGACTCGGCATTTGTGACAAGTAAAGGATCCCAGTGAAATGGGGTTATAAAATTCCTCCTTAAGAAAGTTGAGTTTGAAGCAACCAAGAAGATAAGCCTAACCCTGCAGCAGCACTATGCATGCCACATTACAGCTATGCCTGAGTAATGACAGCCTGTTCCATTTAGTGACCATTTTAGCCAAGAGGGAACTTGAACTGCTCTAAGAACCTATTCCTTCAGGATTTCCTTGAACTGTAATCTTGAAGAAAGGCTTTCCTCTTTCTTTACTTGAACTTGTACCTCAAGCTTGAAATGCAGAAGCAAAAGTAGACTCTTGTCTTATCAGAGGACTTTGCCCTTTCTGACCCTGAGTGACCTAGAATAGCACACACTCACAAACAGATATTATCAACTAAATCCTACCTGTTGTTTGCAGCATATTTGAGATAATCTGTTGCTAGCACTTGCTTAAAATCCATAACACATGCACACACACACACACACACACACACAACCACACACACACACTCACTCATACATTATTCTGGGTCAAGAGTAAGGAAAGGTCATAAGGGATTAAAGCCATAGGCCCAAGTCAAATAGGAGCCCAAAGCTTAGTAAGCTTGTTTTATATTATAAACAAGCTGAGATAGTGTTAAATGATCTCAAAACATTTTTGGTTACAAAGTTAGGTAAAAGTCATTTGACTCTGGATGGAATTAGAAATAAACATAGAGACTGAGGTAACCCAGACCCAGAAAGACACACATCACATGTTCTCTCTCAAAGCTGCATGCTAGCTTTGAAGTCTTAGACACATGTTTCAGTTGAAAATTCCAAAAAAGAAAAAGAAAAATCCATAGAGGTCAGGAAGCAAAAGGCCAATGGGTGGGGGCTTCATGGGAGAGGAAAAAGAATGCAGGGATATAAAGGTAGAAAGGAGAATAATAGAGTAGGAAGGGTTAATTGGAGTGGGGAATGGGAGGGCAGGGCAGAGGAGGGCGTATGGGGAGGTGTTCTTGGAGCCCCACCTCTCACTATTAAACTATTTATTTCTGATAGATGCAGATAAAGATGGAGTCATTGCTTTCAGTTATGTATCCACTGGCAATCATACCAGGATCTAATGGATAGTCTCAATCCAAGGATCACACAGATGTCCCTGATTAAACTAAATTAGTCACAAAACAAAACGTAAAGTCCTGAATATGGGAAGGGGCAGGTAAAGAGGAGTGAGAGTTGATGGATTGATATGGAGATGAGAGTGGGGGAGGGAGGTAATCAAAATGCATTATATACATTAATGAAATTGTCAATAAACTATATTAATAACTTTTAAATAAAGAACAAAGTATGAGAGAAGTCATACATGCATATACACACATATATATACAGATGAGAATTTCATACCCTGGAAGTTTAAGACTCATATCTTATTTTCAGCTTCAATATAGATAAAAAATAAAGATTGCAAATAGTTTTAAACATGCTATAAATTTTTTACATGAATCCTGTTTTGAGAAAAGTACCAATACAGAGTTTTAAACTCACATTAACCAAAAGATCACAGCTGAAACTTTACCAAAAACTTGAATTGAAATAATATATTTAACTACAAAATTCAGACAAAGCACAAAAACAGGAAAGCAGGTTATTAAAAGAACTGATAATATAAGGATTATATGACTTACAAAAAATGAAACCAAAATGAGAGTAAAACAGAGATAAAATAAACTCCTGGATTGTTCATCAAGAGCTGAAGAACAAATAAGGAGAAATCAAACTGGTGCTGACTTTAGAACCTCTTCTCTCCTGGCATCTCTACTAGCCATCTCTACTATTCATGGTGCTGGAAGATGCTATACATGCTATCAGAAGGGAAAAAAAATCACTTACTTTATGCAGCTGTGGATCCTGTGAATTATAATAATTGGCCTGGCAAGATCTGCCCAACAGTGCAAAAGTGGCACAAATGTTATGGGAGTAACCAATAACTTTCTACTTTGATTAAAGTTCCACTTCCTAGGGTGTAGCTGATACTTGACATTAATATCAGGTTTAGGAACCTGAGGCTAGATAGGTCATAGGACATAAGGGAGACTTTAATATTAGTTTTCTACTAGTTATCATATTAAACGACTCTTAATGGCTTATTGTTATACCAATAGATTAATGCATCTCTCAACTCTCACGAGGGAAGATTCTTCATGCAACAGATAGTTAACACAGAAACCCACAACTGGCCAACATTCAGAGAACAAGAGGCTGAAGAGTACTTGTCGCTAAACAGGGCACCTATATAAAACTTACACCTTCCGAGACTCAGGGATTATTGTGGAAGAAGGGGCAGAAAGATGGTAAAAGCCAGAGTTTTCCAGTTACTCACAGGAACATTCAGCAACAGTGTCAGTATACATAAGTCCCAGGCAAGCTCAAACCAGAAAACCAATCCCAGCATAAACATGAAGTGGGCAAGGAGTTCCAACCCCATCTAAGGAAATTATGTCAACAGATGGCTGCTGGGAGGGGCAGAGACAGTCTTTTAAGTTTGGGACTCTTGGTAGGTTAACTGGGCTCCAGTAGATGGACTCACACTGAAGGACATTTGGGGGCAATTGTTATATATGAAAGTACATTAAGAGACAGCCTGAGAGGGTGGGCTTGGACCTCCATCAGTGTAGCAGCACTGATCTCAGCAGACCTCCAGAGAGTGCCAAGTTCTGACCTCCCTCAGGCCTCCCTCTGGCAGAGGGCCTGAAAATGCAGGGGACTGCCTGAGAGTCCCCAGATCCTGCTTGGGCATGGGGGTGAGCTTCCCCTAATTGTGCCACACCCATCCCCCTACCTGGGATTTTGTGAGGCCCCTTCCAAGGCCCCAGGCAGATCTGACTTTGGTAAGCTAAGGCTGAGATCCTAGCAGACAGCCTGAGAGGGCAGGTTTCAACTGCCATTGTGTAGCAGCTCTGATTTCAGCACACCACCAGAGAGTGCCAAGTTTTGGGCTCCATCTGGCCTCCCTCACATGGTGAAGGAAAACTGAGTGTACCTGACTGGAAACTGAATTGGGCTTCTGTGGGAATTCCTGAATAGCTGATCTGAAGCCATCAGTTCCCTCCAAATTAAACCTGAGAGAACCTGAATCAGCTTTACATAAACCAGCTTTACATAACCAGCTTTACATAAACAATAAAGGATCTAGGCACCTTGAAAATACAAAAAGAAGCATTCTTCATTTTAATTCTCATATCAGAATCATAAACAACAAAAGAAATTCATATGCCAAAATCACAATGAAAGAATAATAAAATGGAAAGCCAAAACACTACGTCCCCACCAAATCACCTATTCTGTAGAAGAGTTCTACAAGGAGAAAATCCA
>NW_008359102.1:22529-39109 GCF_000622305.1 Nannospalax galili | reverse complement strand
GAAGTGCAAAACTCAATAAGCCAACTTGAAACAACGGGAGAAAGCCTAATGAATGAAATGGAAAACAGAATATCAACACTGGAGGATAAACTTGAAGAATCGGATCACTCAAGCAAAGTTTATGGAGAATTTAAAATAAAAACAAACACAGGAATGGAATATGCAAGAGCTATGGGACACCGTGAAAAGACCAAATATATGGATCATAGGAATAGAGGAGAGAGAATTTCAGGTTAATGGTGTTGACAAGATCTTAAACAGGATTGTAGAAGAGAATTTCCCAAAATTAAGGAAAGACATCCCCATACAAATACAGGAAGGACCTAGAACACCAAAGAAACTCCCCACAACATATCATAGTAAAAACACTAAATGTACAGAACAAAGAGAGAATACTGAAAGCAGCAAAAGAAAAACAACAAGTCCTATAAAGGTAAGCCCATCAGAATTACAGCCGACTTATCAATGCAAATTATGAAAGGCAGAAGAGCCTGGAGAAAGGAATTTCCAGTTCTATAGGAAAATAGATGCCAGCCCAGAATACTTTACCCAGCAAAAATGTCTATTATAGTTGAGGGGGAAAGAAAAATCTTCCCTGACATCTTAGCCTGAAAGAATACATGTCCACAAAATCAGCTCTTCAAAGAATACTTTAAGCAATACAGAGATCAGAGAGAGAAACAGCTATACCCCAGGGACAACAAAAGAAAATCAACAAGGGTATATTTGAGGAAACACAAACTTAGACAAAGAACACTAACAGCAATGAAAATGACAGCAACCAATACACATCTTTCAATAATAACCTTAAATATCAATAGACTGAACTACCCAATCAAAAGACACAGGCTAAGTGAATGGATTAAGAAACAAAATCCATCTCTTTGCTGTCTGCAAGAAACTCATCTCACCTTCAAGGACAAGCACTACCTTAAGGTAAAAGGATGGAAAAGAATATTCCAAGCAATAAGCTCAAAATCGACACTGTTCAAAGCCCTAGTCACAACACAAACTCATGGCAATTGAACAACACACTCCTAAACAATGAGTGGATCAAAGGAGAAATTAAGAAAGAAATAAAAGAATTCCTGGAATTCAACAATAGAATATCAAGATAGCTGAACGGGACAGAGAATGAACAAAGAGACATCTGAATTAAACAATACCATACATCAAATGGGCCTAATAGACATCTACCGAATATTCCACCTAAGCACCAAAGAATAAAATTTATACTCAGCACTCCATGGAACTTTTTCAAAAACTGACCACACACTGAGCCACAAAACAAACCTCAACAAATTCAATAAATTGAAATAACTGCATGCATTCTATCGGACCACAATGAAATAAAGCTCAAAGTCAACACTGGACAAAGCCCTAGACACTACACAAATTCCTGGAGACTGAACAACACACTCCTAAACAATGAGTGGGTCAAAGAAGAAATTAAGAAGAAATAAAAGAATTTCTGGAATTCAACAAAAAGGACAATGCAATACAACATAACTTCTGGGACACAGTAAAAGCAGTCTTAAGAAGGAACTTTATAGTTCTAAGTGCCTACATTAAAAAATTAGAAAGAGTCCAAATGAATGACCTAACACTGCAACTCAAGACACTGGAAAGGCACGAACAAATGAAACCCAAAAACCACAACAGACACCCAAAGATCCAGACCATTATAAGGGACTATTTTTAAAACTTATATACTACTAAATCTGAAAGTCTAAAGGAAATGGATAGATATCTGAAATCATGGGAACCTCCAAAGTTAAACCAAGAAAAGATCAACAGTTTAAACAGACCCATAACATATAAGGAAATTGGAACAATAATACAAAGCCTCCCAACTAAATAAAGCTTAGGACAAGATGTATTTATAGCAGAACTCTATGAGATATTTAAAGAAGACCTCCACCCAATATTAAATTATTCAAAATGATAGAAACAGAGGGGGAACTCCCAAATTCCTTCTATGAAGCCAGCATCCCTCTAATAGCCAAACCAGGTAAAGGCACAACCAAAAAACAAAACTATAGGCCCATATCCTTAATGAACATAGATGCAAAAATTCTCAACAAAATACTGGCAAACCACATACAGACACAAATCAAAAAGATCATTCACCATGATCAAGTAGGCTTTATCCCAGAGATGCAGGGATGGTTCAATATATGCAAATCTATAAACATCATTAATCATATAAATGGTCTCAAAGACAAAAAACACATTGTCATCTCAATAGACACCAAAAAGGCTTTTGAAAAGATTCAGCATGCATTTATGTTCAAAGTCCTAGAGGGAATTGGAATGGAGAAAACATATCTCAACATAATTAAAGACATAACACAACAAACCCACAGCCAACATCTTTCTAAATGGAGAAAACATGGAAGCATTCCCATAAAAATCAGGAACTAGAAAAGGCTGTCCACTATCTCCACTCCTTTTCAACACAGTGCTTGAAACCCTTGCTAGAACAATTAAACAAGAGAAGGAAATTAAAGGAGTCCTAATAGGAAAAAGAAGAGGTCAAACTATCACTTTTTTCAGATGATATGATACTATACCTAAGAGAACCCAAAAGTTCCAGCAGAAAACTCCTAGAACTTAACAACACTTTCAGTATAGTGGCAGGTTATAAAATCAATCTACCAAAATCAGTAGCCTTTCTATATACCAATAACAAGCAATTGGAGAAAGAATACAGGGAAATACTCCCATTCACAATTGCTGCAAATAAAATAAAATAAAATATCTTGGAATAAATCTGACAAAGGACACCAAAGATCACTACAATGAAAATTTTATATCGTTAAAGAGATTGAGGAAGACACCAGAAGATGGAAGGGCCTCTCATGCCCAAGGACTGGAAGAATTAATATTGTGAAAATGACCATCCTACCAAAAGTAATGTATAGATTCAATGCAATCCCAATCAAAATCCCCATGACATACTTCACAGAATTAGAAAAAAAAATCCTAAAATTCATATGGAAGCACAAAAGACTCCAGATAGCCAAAGCAACCCTGAGCATAAAGAGCAACATATACAACAAACCCACGACCAACATCTTTCTGGGATGGGGAGGAATTATTATACCAGATCTCAAAGTATACTACAGACTTATAGTCATAAAAACAGCATGGTACTGGCACAAAAATAGAGACATAGATAAATGGAACACCATTGAAGATCCAAACCTGAATACACACAATTTCAGACTCCTGATATTTGATAAAGGTGTCGAGAACACACAATGGAGGAAAGACAGCATCTTCAAAAAATGGTGTTGGCAAAACTGGATCTCCACCTGTAGAAGAACGAAACTAGATCCTTATCTTTCATCTTGCACAGAAGTCAACTCCAAAGGGATCAAAGACCTCAATGTGAAACTGGAAACCCTGAAACTATTAGAAAATATTGCAAAACTGGATCTCCACCTGTAGAAGAATGAAACTAGATTCTTATCATTCACATTGCGCAAAAGTCAACTCCAAATGGATCAAAGACCCCAATGTGAAACTGGAAACTGTGAAACTATTAGAAGAAAATGTTGACAGTAACTTAAAAGATATAAGTGTAGGAAATGATTTTTCTAAATCAGACAGCAGTTGCTCAGGAATTAAGATCAGCAATCAACAAGTGGGACCTCATTAAACTAAAGAGCTTCTGTACAGCAAAAGAATCAGTCAAAAAATGAAGAGAAAACCCAGAGATTGGGAAAAAATATTCGCCATTGGCACATATGACAGAGGTTTAACATCCAGAATATATAAAGAACTCAAAAAACAAAGAATCAAGAAAACAAATGAACCAATGAAAAGGTGGGCTAAAGATATAAAGAGTTATCAAAGGAAGAAATAAAGATGGCTAAGAAACATCTCAAAAAGTGTTCAACATCATTAGTACTAGGGAAATGCAAATTAAAACCACCCTAAGGTATTACCTTATCCCATCAGACTGGCTAGGATCAAGAGAACAAATGATACCAAATGCTGGTGAGGATATGGAGAAAGGGGAACCCTCGTTCACTGCTGGTGGGATTGCAAACTTGTACAACCTCTATGGAAAACAGTGTGTAGAACTCTTTAAAAGCTAAAAATGAACCTACAATATGGCCCAGTTATACCAGTTATACCACTCCTTGGTATATACCCAAAGGATTCATCCTATTGTAGAGACACTTGTACAACCATGTTTGTTGCTGCTCTTTTCACAATAGCTAAGAGATGGAAGCAACCTAAGTGCCCCTCAGCTGACGAATGGTTAACAAAAATGAGGTATATTTACACAATGGAGTTCTATTCAGCAGTAAAAAAGATGAAATAATGAAATTTGTAGGTAAATGGGTGGATCTAGAAACTGTTATACTAAGTGAAGTAACACAGACTCAGAAAAACAAATGATGTATGTTCCCTCTCATATGTGGGTCCTAGCACCAAATCCTTTTAAATTCCAGGTTCTTTGAATAAGATGATGCTATACAGCAGTCCCTTCGGCATGAAATAACTGCCATCATCACAACTTCATCTGAGCCTGATCGCTAAACATCGTTACAATTGGGCTTGCTAATGGTTGTGCTCATTCATTAAAGGAGGGCCAAGCAGTGTCATTGGACTATCACCGGAATGTGTAGCCACTCTTCCCAGCCAACTGTATGTAATTTGGCCCTAATCACTCATGGCCTCCTGGATTTGGGAAGGGCAAAAGTATACAATCTGTGGAAGGCTAGGAAGAGAAGGCATGACCCATGCTGGGTAAAGGCTTTCCAGTGTGCATACCCTCAGGTCACACATACACCTCAGCAACCCCTCAGTGATCTCATAGCCTTTGAGAGGGAACTGACACTGATTTTAACCACTCCAGCAGCTATCAAACTACCTGAAAGCAAATCCCGAATCCATCACTCTGGAATACAGCCTTGGAAGACAAAAGAAAAATGAGGAGGAACCCAATAGAGGGATGCTTTTCAAGCCCTTGTCAGGAAATTCAAGTGGACTCTGGTATGAACATTTGAAAATTGCTTTTTTCTAATTCCCTGTCTAGACCTTACAATGCTAATTACTCTTGCCTTTACTTTGCCTTCACAGCTCCTAGTCATGATTCAAGGACTTTCTTTTCCCCTTAGAGATAAGAGTTATGCAATTTGGGAGTCTTTTAAATAGAGCTACTGAAGGGTACTCCAATTGCCTCACCCTGCATCCCTGTTCAACATGGAAGAAGCCAAAGCAGTCTGCGTTCTGATTCCCTATTGGCAATTTGGGAATCCTCTTCAGAGGATGTTGTGTTTAGAATAGGAGGTAGGAACTGGATAGGCAGTTAGGGTAAAAAGAGTCCAAAGAAAAGTAGCTGGTTTCTTTGCTAAAACTCAAAATGTCCTTGGGACTCTTAGCAACATACACTGTTCCAAAGGCCAAAAATGTTCAAAGTATTTAGGAGCTTGTATATAATCCTTAAAGATTTTAGGAATACCTCTTCAGAGGGAGGAATGTTAGAGTAGCCAAAAGCCCCATGAAATAAATAAATCAAAGAAGAAAAAAAGAGTACATGAAATTATCAGAATAAAGTGATGGGGCGATATGGGAGGAGTTAGGGGGAGGAAGTGGGTATGGATTTGATCAAAACACCTTATATGCATGTATGAACTCCTCAAGAAAGTTTAAAAAAAAAAAGATATTGTGGATTCCTGAAATGGAAAGTACATTAAGTTGGGGAGGCAATAAGGAGAAGCAGGATAGGGAAGGGGATCTAAATACCATCAAATTATACTGTTTGAAAAACATAAAAATTCAACATAAAAATAATCAGAAAAAAGTAGCTTAAAAACATTAATAGAAATATAAATCATCCAATTGCACAAACAAACCCTTCCACCATGCTACTGGAATTCCCATGAGACACATTTCCTTTGCTGTTACAGAAGGACCCTGGCCAGGCCCAGTAGTAGCATTGGGGAATAAGGCATTCTTTAAGTCTAAATCAATGGTTCTGACAGAAGAGCTCAAAGTATGGAAGTAAAATACATGTCCATCTGTAAAGGACTGAGAACTGGCATGCTCCACAGCTATCATGAGACTGAGTAGTTCCTCTAGGAAGATATTATGGCATGACATCACTTGGTGGTTCTGGCTGGCTTGACAATCACCCATCCTCCTCCCTCTGTGATTACCTCCTGCTGCCCCTACTGTCAAATCTCAGCCAGAAGTAGAGTCAAGACCTTGAAATAAACTGAATCCCATGGGATCCTCCCATTCCTGGTTGACCCCCTGCCCTCTATACTTCCTCTTTCTCCCTTTCTTCCTCCTGAATTTCAGCACCACACTATTGCCTAGCTTTTGGCTTTTTGATACATACAATGAAGGCTCACCATGGCCTTTCTACTGTGAAGGGTGAAGATACATAATTACTTCTGTTTGGAGTTATATCTTACTTTATTGAATCTTTAAAATAATCTATGGACAGTTATGCTTTCTCTATGTGTCAAATCTCACATTTAAGGTTTTTCTTCTATTATCACAGGATGACTTAAAACTGTAAGCCACCAGCTATATGAATGTAGTTATGCTAGAAAACCTAAAGTTGTCTAGTATTCAACATATAAACATCAGACCAAAAAAAAATGTCATTTTCTTTAAAAAAATTTGTATCAGTCAAGAGCAATAAATTGAAAACTGAAGAATATGCACATTTTAACCAAGGTAAATACTGATCTTGGATCATTTGATTAACTAAAATTGAAAGATTATGGTCAATTAAAGATAATGCAAGTCAGTTGAATCACTACTCACTGTAGGGAAGTAATTGAATTTGTTTGAAGGCATGAGCCATGACATTAAATTATATTTACAAGCATTTATTTATAATCGGAACAAAAAAGTCACACTAAAAATCAAAACATTATAAATTTGAAAAGTAAACTAGACAAGATTATTACATTATATAAAATATAAGCACATAGAATGAATATTGAATATTTCTCCCATATATGAGTAAATGAGCATAACTTGCCTTTCTAACAAGTAGATTTTCAAACCAAGTCACAACTGAAAAGTCAACATCATATTATCTACCAAAAAGTATCTCAAAGTGATCCAGAAATGAAAAGCTAAATATAAGAAATGGTATTTCAAGTTCTACACAGAGAACCAGAAAAAAAGTTAAAACAGGGCAAATTTCAAATGTTCATATCAGAGTCTCTGGAATTTCTTGATGAGGGCTTACAAAAACATCCCTCCATTAGGTTCCTCCTCATTTTTTTTTTTCTCTGCCAAGGCTGGACTTGAGAGTGATGGACTCTGGATTTGTTTTCAGGCGCTTTGATAGCTGTTGGAGTGGTTAGAATCAGTGTCCGTTATAGGGGGGAGAAAAATTTAGCCATCATTTTAGAACAATAGTAGGTTGTCTCCCTTAGTCACGGGTGGGCATTACTGCTGGCTCCAAGAGTTCCATGGTTCTTGGCAAGAGTGCTGTTTGACAAAGTTCCAGCCAAAAGCCGATGACCGCTGCTCTTTTGGTGGATATCCCTTCCCCAGTTACTCCTGGTTTCTGTAATTTGTATAACCTTCTCTTTTATAAGTATTCTGATAACCAATTCTGATGATGGAATGGGAAACTAAACCAGGGAAATCTCTGCCTTTAGCAGAATTATTATGTTACTGAAACAAAATGAAAGTAATAAGATAGACGACTTCCTCCTATGACTATGATCTCGTTTGGACCTGCGTTTGTGATTAATAATGAGGCTTGGTTTCCCTCAAAAGGAAAAGATAGCATGCAATAGATGCCCTGCTGCCTTTTACAGGAGTTTATGACTTTAACCCTAAACGAGGAAATATTGAGACTAAAGTTTGGTATAAGGAAAAACTATTTGGCTTAGGGAAACTCCTTCTTGGATAGAAAGATTAGCTAGGTCAGTAAAAAGCTGGTGGTGCATGACCTCTGAAAAAAAATTGCCTATTCTTTTACAAAAACTAAAAGCGATTCAAAAAGCCCTTAAAGATAGATGGCAACAAAATAATAAAGGATATTGAAATAGAGAAAATAATCATATGACTCAAAGAAGAGTACAAAATGTTCAGGAAGAAACAGCAAAAGGGAGAGGAAAAAGATAAATTGGAATATTGGTTAGACAATAAATAAAGAGTTGGTTATTCCCATTCCCATGAGAAAAATAATTCTCTCAAATATACACGCCTACCTGTGAATATTAAATTCAAAGAATTAAAGGGCAAATGGGGACAGGCTGTCTTACACTTCTATGGTAAAATAGAAACCGCAAGGTTATAAAGAAAACAATGAAGACATTGCTTGGCTATGTTAAGAAAAGGTTAATCATTGAACTTTATACTTTCCTTTTACTGTGATTATTGAAAAATATCGTACACTAAGAAATACTGTGCAAACTCATGGTTTGATTTATGATCTGATGCTTTACTACTATTGTAAGCTTTCTAATTATAAATAAAGGTTGTAGAAGGCTGTTTTTTCAGAAGTAGAGAGAGAAGTAGAAAAAGAAAGAAAATATTCGGGCTGACCTCTCCCGAGCGGGTCAGTCAACAGCCTCTGATAGAACTGCAATTGTGGTTTCTGGTATAGTCATTTCTACTGCCGCAGTTACATTCACCCCCTCAGGCCCCAGACTCAGCTGGAGCTGGACTCCAGCGCACTATAATATTGCAGACCAAGATTTGAAGTCTTACATCTGAGCAGAACTTTCTGGTTAGGAAAAATTCATCAATGAGAAATAATTGTCTAAATATCATTTTATATGGACCTAAGTCTACTATCTGGGAAGTTTAATCCATTGAATCCTTAAAGAAATATACTGATAACATTAATCTTTGGTTATACTTTCCTTTTGGGTGTTTATGACCATACAGTTGGCCCAACCGTTTTACACTTAAGGTCATTCGAGGATCTGTTCCTCAGGGTCACATGGGCTTGGGAAGAGCTCCTGGTTCCTTTCTTTTACCAGTTCCATCTATGTAAAGATAAATCAAAGGTCCTACTCAACCATGGCTGACTTCATATGGAAGCATAGAGGAAATGTTTCCTCTGAGTTGACCCGCCATTTGTAGATTGGACACTGGTTCAAGTCCATCTGGTGGGGTCTCCATGGCCTCCGTGAACAAGAGGACAGGTGACTCACCACAGTTACAGGACATTTTGAGAGATACTCTATAGTTCCCTGGAACTTAGTCAACCTTGGAGGGCAAGGAGTAAACACTGTCCTTCAAGTCCCTTTGACCAGATTAGTATAAACTTGAAATTATGGCTGTTAAACATCCAAGAAGGTTAGTTCCGCCAGTTTGGTACTTTTAATTACTGTGTGCTATGTAGATAAAGCTTGGGGAAAAAATCAAACATTCTCAGATAAACCTTGACTAGACATATATTTTGTTCCTTAAACTATTTGACTAAACTATGACCTTAGAAATTTCAAGATCATGTGTGTATTATTTTTGTCTCATCCTTTATATGTCATAACAAACCTACACAGACCTTCATCTCTTGCTTAGACTGTCTCAGAATTTGTAATGCTAACTACTCTTGCCTTTACTTCTCCTTCACATCTCCTAGGCACCAGTCAAGGACTTTCTTTTCTCCCTACAGTTAAGAGCTATGCAATTTGGGAGTGTTTTAAATAGATCCACTGCAGGGGTACTCCAATTGCCTTACCCTGCATCTCTGTTCAGCATGAAAGAAGCCAGAGTGGTCTGTGTCCCAATTCCCTATTGGCAATTTGAGTGATCTCTTCAAGGGATGGTATGATAAGAATAGGAGGTAGGAACTGGCTAGGCAGTTAGGGTAAAAAGACCCCAAAGAAAAGTAGCCAGTTTTTTTGCTAAAAATCAAAATATCCTTGGGCCTCTTAGCAACATACTCTGTTCCAAAACCCAAAAATGTCAAAAGTATTTGGGAGCTCTTATCTAATCCATAAAAGATTTTAGGGTTACTCTTTGGGGGGGGTGTTCAAGTAGCAAAAAGCCCCATTTAAGGAAGGAAGGAAGGAAGGAGGGAAGGGAGGGAGGGAAGGAGGGAAGGAGGGAAGAAAGAAAAAAGAAGAAAGAAAGAAAGAAAGAAAGAAAGAAAGAAAGAAAGAAAAAAGAAAAGACAAGAAAAGACAGAAAAGGAAAGAAAGTTTTTCAGGAAAAAGTGATGGGGAAATATGGGGGGAGTTGGAGGGCAGGAAGTGGGTGTGGATTTGATCAAAACACCATATATATGTATGTAATTCTCAATAACTTTTTTTTAAATTAAAAGAAATGGTATTTCAAGAAAATCTAAACAGAAGGCTATAACATGAATTTCAGGCATGGTAGACTTCTGAAATGAAACAGAAAGATGAGATGGTCATGAGAGTGGTAAACCATTCTGACTCTTACATAAGACTACATTAGTATTCATGATTTGGGAAATGTACCGCAGTTCAACAGCACACTCTGCTTGCAGCTGTGGGAAAATGGACACTTAGTTTGTGATTGGTAATGCAACACAAAACAGTGACAATAGAGGAGTAATACTGGCCAGACTAGTAGAATCTACAGTCATGCTCCATACTCCGAACATTTACCCTTCAGAGACCGCTGCACATTTACAAAACCCTGTCAACTCTGTCCTATAAACTAACTTGTAACAATACAACTCCCTGTCATCTCACCACCAATGGCTCAGTAAAGAGAAGTTACAGATGGATCTGAGGAAGGGGAGGCTATATTTCCACTTTACCTTCTGGCAGTGGTCATCTCCCCAAGACCATGGATTCCACCTTTGTAGACTGCCTTGGTGATTACAGCTCTCACTTGAGTCTGGTGGCACTTTTAGCTCCCCTTGACCCTTCAAGGATTCTAAGTGTCTTAGAGTCTTCTTTTATCTCTTCAGTACTGTCAACCTCTATGAAAACAGATGTCCTTAAATCTATTGAGTCAATCAGTCTTTGTAGAATTCTATATTAAGAGAATTCAGATTTTTATGATATACTATCTTTAACATAAGAATGAAAAATGAGTAGGCTAGTGTGTGCTTACACTTACATGAAGTACTGCCTTTGTCCATTTTCTGTTGCTCTAAGATAATACTTGAGATTGTGGTGATTACATAAAAAGCAGCTCATTTTCCTAATGGTTCAGATCAGGTAATTACAAGGTCATATGTAGCTAAAGAAAGTTTTCCTTCCACACTGTCATATAGAGGACTGATGAGATGGCCACAAAGTCACGAAAAATGACTAAACTCCCATGGGAGTTTAGGATAACAACAGAATACTCATGGCTGAATCACTTCTCAAAGGCTCTGAATTTTATGACTATCACAATACAATTAAATTCCAATATGATCTCTGTAGAGGATTTTTAAATCATAACATATTGGAAAGTTGAACAAGAAAACCAAGTACTGGCCTTTTGGAAGTATTAGGAAAGATTACTCACTAAACATCTTTTGTGGGTCTTATAATTGTCAAACAATGAGAAGGTATTATATTTTTTATTATATGTACTTTTTTATTTTTTAAAAAGCATTTCATTACAGCTTTAACATATTCAATAACAGTGCCCAGAGCAAAGATACAACTCTTTCAAAAGTGGCTATAAAATTTTAGGTTCATTTAAAAAAAAAATCTCCATTTCATTTTAAAATATACTGTTTCTTACAGAAAGATTCATTGTTTTTGCTAATAACATTGTGGTGTGGGTGCATGCGTCTCAAATCTGTATGTATCTGATTATTACTAGTCATAATCGGTTGCACTTGGATCCTTGGCACTGTGTATGTCTGTAAAGTCATCAGGTAGATTTCAATGGTAGTGTTTATCACCTCTACTAATTAACATGACGTAAGTTTTTATGCTTCCTCTTCAAATGTAATTCATTTTTTAATGTGATTTTTTTCTGTGTGTATATGACACAGAACATCCCAAACCATCTAATTCATCTATACATCCACTTCCCAGATGGAATCTTCCCATAGCTACCCCCTTCCCACTAGAGCCCTTATACTCTGTCATCCCTGCTACTGTCCACTGTGTTGTCGGCACTCCCAGGCATTCCCAACTACTTGTCCATCCAGTGAATCTAGTCAGACTATCTAGAGGTCTTTGTTTTAGGAAAGTCAGCTGTTCCTCATCTGGCAGCAATCAGATTCCTTTAGATAAGATTGGGGTCTGCTGTTCATTTTCCCAGTTCTATGCTGGGTTACTATCTGGGATTCCCTTGGGCCACCCTGGCCAACAACTCAAAAGAAGGTATCTCCTATCTGGCATTGTCGTTTGTTATGTACCCTTTAGCTATACATATGGACTTTTATCCCAGCACCCACATGGCGGCTACAAACCATCCTTAACTCCAGCTCCAGGGGAATCCAAAACCCTCGTCTGACATCCACAGCATTGCATGACACAGGTGCACTCACGTGCAGGCAATACACTCACACACATAAAATAAAAATAAAATTTTTTAAAAATTATATTGGCCCCTTTAATCTTTGGTTATACTTTCCTTTTTGGTGTTTGAGGCCATATGGTTGGCCCAGGTAAACTAATTTATTTTTGCTCTTAAGGCCATTTGAGGATCTGTTCCTCAGGGGTCACATGGGCTTGGGAGGAGCCCCTGGCTCCTTTCTTTTTACCAGTTCCACCTATGTGAAGATAAGCAAAAGGGCCTGCTCAACCATGGCTGGCTTTGCTTGGACACATGGAGGAAATGATTCCTCTGTGTTGACCCTCCTCTTTGTATACTGGACACTGGTTCAAGTCCATTTCATGGGGTCTCCATGGCCTCCTTGAACAAGAGGACAGGTGATTCACCACAATTACAGGACATTTTGAGAGATGTTCCATAATCAGCTGAAACTCAGTTGACCTTGGAGGACAAGGAGCAAAAACTATCCTTTATGTCCCTCTGACCAAATTAGTATAGGCCTCAAAGTATGTCTGTTAAACATGCAAGTACTGGTACTTTTAATTACTGTGTGCCATGTAGATTAATATTGGGTAAAGACCAATTGTTCTAAGATAAACCTCAGGTAGACATATATTTCTTGATCTGCTATGTATAATTTGTCAGTAGGTTGTTGGACTAACACGGTCCCCTCTGGTTTTTAAAACTGGCTAGGCATTATTTATGTCTCATTGTCTAACCCCTCCATCATGGTATCCCCAATTAAGATGCCCCCATTTTTCCCCTTTCTCCCTTAATAATACCCTCCTCCTATGGTCCAACCTCTCTTGAGCTCTTTCTTTCCCTTTATGCCATAGGTTGCTTGTATACCCTTTCCTCCCCTCTCCCTTAAACTAACCAAATTTTTATCCATATCTCCCTTATTAATGCCTGTTTCCTACTGTTCTTCTCTTTCAGGTTCTTTCTTTTCCTTTACCTCCCTGGTTCCTTTCCATTATCCTGATTCCTGTAGTTATGTCTGGATGCATACACACTTATCAGGATTTAGGTTCTAGGATCCACATATGACGGAGAACATATGTCAAATTTTTTTCTGAGTCTGTGTTACTTCACTTAGTATAACAGTTTCTAGTTCCATCCATTTACCTACAAATTTCATGATTTCATCTTTCTTTACTGCTGAGTAAAACTCCATTGTATAAATGAATCACGTTTCATCATCCACTCTTCAGTTGAGGGACACTTAGATTGCTCCATCTCTTAGCTGTTGTGTAAAGAGCAGCAACAAACACAGATGTACAGTGTCTCTGCAATAGGATGAGTTCTTTGGGTATATGCCAAGGAGTCGTATAACTGGGTCAAATGGTAGGTTCATTTGTAGTTTTTAAAGAGTTCTCCACACTGCTTTCCATAGGGGTTGAATAAGCTTGCAGCTCCACCAACAGTGGATGAGTTTTCCCCTTTCCCCACATCCTCTCCAACATTTGGTATCATTTGATCTCGTGATCATAGGCAGTCTGACTGGGGTAAGACGAAATTCTAAAAAAGTGGTTTTAATTTGCACTTCCCTAACTACTAGTGATGGTTAGCATCTTTTAAGATGCTTCTTAGCCATCTTTACTTCTCCTTTTAAGAATTCTGTTCAGCTCCTTAGCCCATCTTTTAACTGGGTTACATCCTTTCTTGATTTTCTATGTTTTGAGTTCGTTATATATTCTGGATGTTAAACCTCTGTCAGATGTGTCGCTGGTAAAGGTTTTCTCCCAATCTGTGGGTTTTCTCTCCACGTCCCTGGTTGCCTCCTTTGATATACATAAGGTTTTTAGTTTAATGAGGTCCCATTTGTTGATTCTTGACCTTGTTTCCTGAGCGATTGATGTCCGGTTTAGAAAATCCTTTCCTACAGCTATATCTTGCCAATGTTTTTTCTTCTAACAGTTTCAGAGTTTCAGGCTTTATATTGAGGTCTTTGATCCATGTGGAATTGTCTTCTGTTCAAGGTGAAAGATAGTGGTTTATTTTAATTCTTCTACAGGTGGAGATCCAGTTTTGCCAGCACCATTTGCTGAGCATGCTGTCTTTCCTCCAGTGAATGTTCTTGGCCCCTTTGTCAAATATCAGGTGGCTGAAATTGGATGTACACATATTTGGGTCTTCAAGTTTGTTCCATTGATATATGAGTCTATTTTTGTGCCAGTACCATGTTGTTTTTATGACTATAGCTCTGTAATACAGTTTAGAATGTAGTATAGTAATCCTCCTGGTATTGCTCTTAGTGCTCAGGGTTGCTTTGGCTATCCAAGGTGTTTTGTGCTTCCATATGAATCTTAGGATGGTTTTTTCCAATTCTGTGAAAAATGTCATTGAGATTTCAATTGGCATTTCATTGAATCTATAAGTGGCTTTTGATAGGATGGTCATTTTCACAATATTAATTTTTCCAATCCATGAGCACAGGAGTTCCTTCCATCTTCTGATGTCATCCTCAATCTCTTTCTTTAAAGATTTAAAATTTTCATTGTAGAGGTCTTTAATGTTTTTGGTCAGGTTTATTCTGAGATATTTTTTTTCAGCTATTGTGAAGGGGAGTATTTCCAGGTACTTTTTCTCCGATACCTTGTTATTGGTATATAGAAAGGCTACAGACTTTTGTAGGTTAATTTTGTAACCTGCCACTTTAGTGAATGTGTTAAAAATCTCTAGGAGTTTTCTGGTGGAATTTTTGTCATCTCTTAGATATAAAATCATATACCTGCAAAAAAGGATAATTTGATCTCTTCTTTTCCAATTATTACTCCTTTAATTTCCTGCTCTTGTCTTATTGCTCTTGCAAGAGTTTCAAGCACTATATTAAAGAGAAGTGGAGATAGTGGGCAGCCTTGTCTGGTTCCTGATTTCAATGGGAATGCTTCCAGCTTTTCTCCATTTAGAATGATGTTGGCTGTGGGTTTGTTATATATGGCTTTGATTATGTTGAGGTATGTTCCCTCCAGTCCAATTCCCTCTAGGACTTTGAACATAAATGCATGTTGAATTTTGTCAAAGGCCTTCTCTGCATCTATTGAGATGACCATGTGGTTCTTGTCTTTGAGCCCATTTATGATTTATGACGTTTAATGATTTATATATGTTGAACCATCCCTGAGTCTCTGGAATAAAGCCAACTTGATCATGGTGGATGATCTTTTTGATGTGTATCTGTATGCTATTTGCAAGTATCTTGTTGAGAATTTTTGCATCTATGTTCATTAAAGATATGGGTCTATAGTTTTCTTTTTTGGTTGTATCTTTATCTGGCTTAGGTATTAGAGTGATGCTGGCTTCATAGAAAGAATTTGGAAGTTCTCCCTCTGATTCTGTCTTTACGAATAAATTAATAGTATTGTATGTAGATCTTCTTTAAATGTCTGGTAGAATTCTGCTGTAAATCATCTGGTTCTGGGCTTTTTTCAGTAGGGAGGTTTTGTATTAGTGTTTCAATTCCTTTTTGTGTTATGGGTCTGTTAAAGCTATTAATCTCTTCTTGGTTTAGTTTTGGTAGTTCCCATGCCTTTAGATGTGTGTCTATTTCTTTTAGATTTTTAAATTTAGTAGCATATAGGTGTTTAGAGTATTCCCTTATAATGTTCTGGATCTTTCTGGTGTCTATTATGATGTTTCCCCTTTCATTTCTGATTTTGCTGATTTGGAATTGCTCTTTCTTTCTTTGGTTAACTGGGCTAGCGGTCTGTCAATCTTGTATATCTTTTCAAAGAATCAACTCTTGTATTCATTGATTCTTTGTATTGTTTTGTTTCGATTTCATTAACCTCTGCTCTGATTTGTAATTTCTTCTGGGTTTGGGTTTCATTTATTGTTGCTTTTCAAGTGTCTTGAGTTGCAATGTTAAGACATTTATTTGTGTTCTTTCTGATTATTTTATGTAGGCACTTAGAGCTATAAACTTCCCTCTAAGGATAGCTTTCATCATGTTCCACAGGTTTTGTCATGTTGTATTGTCCTTTTCATTTAATTCCAGGAATACTTTTATTTCTTTCTTAATTTCTCTTTTGACCCATTCATCATTCAGGAGTGTGTGGTTTAATCTCCATGTGATCATGTGGTGACTAGGGCTTCTTTCAGTGTTGATTTTAAGCTTTATTGCATTGTAGTCTGATAGAATGAA
Organism: Nannospalax galili; assembly: GCF_000622305.1. Taxonomy (NCBI): domain Eukaryota; kingdom Metazoa; phylum Chordata; class Mammalia; order Rodentia; family Spalacidae; genus Nannospalax; species Nannospalax galili. The sequence goes on along the minus strand of NW_008359102.1, from coordinate 22,542 downwards.
TGGAATTATTTCA
>NW_008359102.1:11037-22216 GCF_000622305.1 Nannospalax galili | reverse complement strand
CTTTGATCAGAATGAAGTGGCCCTCTTTATCTCTTCTGATTAGTGTTAAAGTCTATTTTGTCAGGTATTAGAATTCCAACCCCTGCTTTTGTCTTAGTACCATTAGCTTTGTATATTTTTTCCCATCCTTTTACCTTAAGGTAGCACCTGTCCTTGAAAGTGAGATGAGTTTCTTGCAGACAACAAAAAGATGGGTTTTGTTTCTTAATCCATTCACCTAGTTGGTGTCTTTTGACTGGGGAGTTCAGTCCGTTGATATTTAAAGTTATTAACGAAAGATGTGCATTGTATCCTGTCATTTTTATTTCTGTTCAAATACTTGATATGATTCTTGGTGGAGCTGTGCATTTCCAGTTATACATTCAGTAGGTTTCTTTCTGTTACCCTTTGGGTTCCTTTCTTAAGCTCTTATATTGCTTCAAAGCTCTCTAAAGGGCTGGTTTTGTGGACATGTATTCTTTCAGTCTATTTATGTCATGGAAGATTTTTCTTTCCCCTTGACGATAATAGACATTTTGGCTGGATGTAGTAATCTATGTTGGCATCTGTGATCATTTAAAACTGGGAATACTTTGGTCCAGGCTCTTCTGACTTTCATAGTTTGTACTGAAAAGTCAACAGTAATCCTGATGGGTTTTTCTTTATATGTGACTTGTTTTTCTTTTGCAGCTTTCAGTATTGTCTCTTTGTTCTGTACATTTAGTTCTTACTGTGATGTGCTGTGAAGAGTTTCTTTTCTGGTCCTGTCTATTTGGTGTTCTATGTGCTTCTTGTATTTGTATGGGAATGTCTTTCTTTAATTTTGGGAAATTTTCTTCTTCAATTCTATTGAAGATCTGGTCCATACCATTATCTTGAGATTTTGCTCCTTCTTGTATATCTATGATTCTTAAGTTTTGTCTTTTTATGGTGTCACACAATTCCTGCATATTCCATTCTTGTGCTTTCTTAAATTTTTCATAATCTTTGCTTGAGTGGTCTAGTTCATCCACTTCATCTTCCAGTCTTGATGCTCTGTTTTTCATTTCATTCATCCTATTCATGAGGCTTTCTCCTGTCATTTCTAATTGGCTTGCTGAGTGTTTCACTTCCTTCTTCATTTCAACCTGAGTAGTCTTCATTATTTCTAGCTCTTTTCTGAATTCATTCAGCAATTTGTCTCTATCTTCCTTCAGTTCTTTGATTTCTTTGTGTGTTCTCTAAATTCACTGAATTCTTTTATCATGTTTATAATTGTTCTTTTGTGTTTGATGTCCTACATTATCTCTAGGGGGTTCACACTGTACTCCTCTAGAGGACTGATGGTGCTTGGTAGGGGTATGTTATTTTGGTTTTTCATGTTATTATTTTTTCTCTGTGATTTTGACATGTGAATTTCTTCTGTAGTTTCTGATTATTGTGTGAGACTCAAGCCTTCAAGTTTAGATCTGCTTCTTTTTCTAAACTTTATGTGCCTTTGTGGTTTACTTTTTGGGCATAAAAAGCCGGTTCTTCTAAGATTCTGGTTCTCTACTTTGATTTTATATTAGAGTGGCCAAATTGCTTTTGTCTTCGGGAGTTCCCACAGAGGCCCAAGTCAGTTGAGGATCAGATGTTCTCAGGCCTTCTCATAAGGTCTGGATCCCTCCAGGAAAGATGTTTTCCTCAGGAATTTGGGTGTTGAACTGGCCTGGGAGCAGGGTCCATGAAAGACGCTGGTCTCAGCAGCTGGTAGCTGTGCCTTCCAGGGATGTAAAGGGAGGTGGGTGTGGGAAGAGGCCCCAAGGGCTCCTGAGGACTGCAGAGAGGAACTGGGTTGGTCTAGATGCAAAGGATCAGGTAGCAGCGGTGGCTCCAAGCAGAGAGGTCAGCTCTGGTGTCTGGGGTGCCAAGACAAGAAATGGGCCAGTACCCAGGCTAGAAGGAGAGACAGGGGTGGGGGAGCTGGGAGGGTGAATGAGGCTGGGGGCATCAAGGTATGGTGGGCACTGATGTACTTACTCAGGAAAGAGGCTGGCGGGTTGTGCAGCCCTGAGAAGGAGAGGGAGGTAAGGGCAGGACCAGGCCCAGAGGGTTCCTGGATACCTCGAGAAGGAACTGGGTTGGTCTGGATGCAAAGGATCAGGAGGCAGTGATGGTTCTGGGCTGAGAGGTCAGCCCAGGTGTCTGGAGTGCCAAGACAAGAAATGGAACACTACCCAGGCTAGGAGGAGAGACTGGCAGGGGAGGTGGGAGGGTGAATGAGGCTGGGCGAGTAGAGGCATGGTGGACACCAATGGACTTACCCAGGAGAGAGGCTGTCAGTTTGTGCAGACCAGGCAAGCAGAGGGAGGTGAGCAGTGTTATATTTTTTAAAAAGCAATTAATGCAAAAAGAAAGAATATGAGGGTTATCTGTGGGAATACATGGTGATACAATAAATCAAGTATGGTTAATATAAAGAATTTTTCTGTTCTCTCAAATAGATGAAAATAGATGATAGACAATATAAAATAGTCAACCAGATATATTATTTAAAAAATGTAGTAAAAGTGTTGGAAACAGAAAATGCTTCTTGCTTTAAGGAATGAAAGAAGGGTAGGATAACACAAAGAGGAGAGATGGGAAGGAAGAGAAGCACTGAATACACAGATAAATATTGTTATTTCTGAGCAAGTAACCCCTTCTATAGCATTCTCAATCCATTCTATTCTTTCAAATACTTTTCATTTTCTCAAGTGTAGACTTTGATGTGTGGGGTCTTGCACTCAAGACACATTTACCATTGGTCCAATGTAGAATGCAAGGTTTCTCTCCGATGGGACCATCTTTGCTTTGCTTACTGTTATTGTGATAAGACACCCTGACTAAACCAACTTAGGGGACAAAAGGTTTATTTAGTGCCACAGTCCATTGTGGCATGGATGTCATGATGGAATAAATTTGTGGGAGTCAGTCACACTACATCCATGCTTGCACTGGTTGTTAGCCACCATGTGGGTGCTGGGAATGGAACCTGGGTCTTCTATAAGAACAACCAGTGCTCTTAACTGCTGAACCACCTTTCCAGCCCCCCATAGAGAACATCTTCATCATCTTTATACCTACTTCCCCACTGGTATCCTCCCATAGGCACCCACCACTGGATTTCATGCATTCTGTCATTTGTGTTAAATCCTATCATGCCAAGTTAGTGTCCTCAGATGTCCCTCAATGCAAGTTCATCCGCTGAGGTCTAGTCAGCCTATCTAGAGTCTCTCACTTTAGATCAGCTCTTCCTCACCCAGCAGTAATCAGCAGCCAATATTTCTTCAGCTAAGATTGGGGTCAGCTGTCCATTTCTCCAGTTTTATGCTGAGTTTTCATCTGCTTGTGTCTGCATGGGTCCTGTGCATACTGACACCATTGCCATATGTTCATATGAGCTGGGTCTCAGGTGTCTGTAGGACTATTTCCACATGGTCATGAACCTCCTCCCTGTTTCTAACAATCTATCCCCTTTTTTGGCAATGGTCCCTGAACCCTGGGTGAGTGAAGTTTAATATGGGAGTCCTGTCCAAGCACCAGTATTCTGAAGACTCAATCTCTACACTTTAGCCATTTGTGACCTTTTGTGTTCCTGGGCCTCTGTTGTATGAATGAGCTTCATTAATGGAATTGAGGTATTCATTGGTGTCCTCTTTACCCCTTGTTCTATGTTCTGTGATCCTTAGGTATAGAGATTGTATTGTAGATGTGTCACTTAGGGTTGGGAAATAGCCAATCTCTGTGTGTGACCAATTGTGGAACTCTGTAATAGCCTCCTTATGTTGCAAAAGAAGCTTCTTTGATGAGTGGTGACTGGAATACTTGTCTGTAAATACAAGGATTCATATTTTGCACATAGTAAAAAATTACATTAGTCTAGGGATGTTACAGCCTTAGGGTTTTCTCTAGGATGTATGACCTTTCCAGCCATGTGTATTTGGCTATGTTTACAGTACCACATGTGAATTTCTTCCCATTGAGTGGAAGACCAATTATGTAGCTGTTGATTATTCCCAAGATAAAAGTGCCACTATTTCCCCAATATAGTTTGCTGTGCCAGTAATTGTGGATATTAGACCTTATAGTTTGAGTTGGGCTTTCAATTATTGTTCTCCCTCAACAGCTTGCATAGTGTTCTCCAAATCTATGAGAGCTAGTCTTCAGGGGAGGTGGTCTTCAGGTCAATTCAAGCTCTATTGCTCCAAATCCTCTGTCCAAAGCATGCCCTGTCTTCAGCAATAGGGCTTTACCTTCAAGTTCTGGGAAGCAACCAATGGCTGTTTCAAAATAGCCTGTGTAATTTTGGGAGTCTCTTGGACTACTCGGGTCAACAACTCAAAGGAATGTTTCTCCTATCTGGCACTGTTTCTTGTTATATAGCCTTCAGTTGCACACATGAATTCATGTATGTGTAATTTTTCAGTAGGTTTTTTGGTCTAATATGATTCCCTCTGTTTTTTTTTACACTAGTTAGGCATTATTCATCTCTTCTCTCTCTCTCTCTCTCTCTCTCTCTCTCTCTCTCTCTCTCTCTCTCTCTCTCCCCCCGTCCTTGGTTTTCAATGAAAATGAAATGGATAAAACTTCAAAATTTAAAAGAAATCCCAAACAGTAGTGGGATACCAGAGTCAAGAAGTTGTTCCCATGTCACACTGTGCTAGTGGCCACTATCTGGATAGGAAGCCCAAGAAAAAGTCCTGGGATTTAGCTGCTAGAGGACATCTCAATAACTTGACCTAAATTCTAGTTGCCTTTGTTGGTTTTTTGTGTGTGTGGGGGGGGGTGTTGTTGTTTTGTTTTCTGTTGTTTTGTGGGAGTGGGCTTGTTCATTTTTGTTAATTTTGTCTTTTTTGTTTCAGAGCTGAGACCTAAAGCCAGGGCCTTGTAATTGTTATCCAAGATATCTACCACCAGCTTCCCCACCTGACCTAATTTCCAAGGATATATTTCAGGAACAGAACTCTCTAGGTGATAGTATTATGGATATTTTTGTCTTTTAATTTTCATCTCTTACACATTAAAATATTTTTCACATTTAAATAATCACCCATAATGTTGCTACTAAGAGTTACCATTTAAAAAGGAAGTCTAGATATACTGACCTGCCTATGAGCGCAAACGTTTCATTATAAAGTTTCTGTATTATAGAATTATAACTTAATCCATGTTGAAGAAGTATATGGAAATTAACTGTCTCTATCAAAGTATGAAAGGGTTATTTCAGAAAGGTCTGGGTAATTTACAGTGTTACAAAGAGTACATGAATACTTATGTCAGTTTATACTATCTAAAAAGAGTGTGTGAACACCTATTTCAGTTTATATCATTACAAAGAGTACATGAATATATGTTCTGCCATTCTTCAATATTAGAGCCTAACTTGCTAGGCTAAAAACCTGGTATCACATTTTTAAACATTTCATGTTTTCACCATGGTGAAGTTGAATGTTTCCCTGGGTTATTTTGCTGGAATGCTATACATCCTCTGTCAAATCACATATTGCTGCAGGGTTCGGAGGGTGATATGTAGAGGAATAGTTTCATACACTCTCTATTTTATTTTCAGAAATGTGGGCAAACAAATCAACTGATAAACATCTAGTATGGTTCTCATTTATACTGCAAATATTTTTCTTAATCCATTTTGATCTTTGTAATGTTCCACTGTTTCTGCAATGTTAACTCCTAAATTTATGTAGCCAAACTTGCCAATCTTTTCTGAACAAGATTCATTATTTTCATTCATTTAGCTATTTATGCCTTTACAGTTGTTGAAGAATCCTCTCCCACTGGTTTGAAATGACACATTTTCATACACCTTAAATGGCACAGCACTTGTTTATACAGCCGTGTAAGTACTCTTACATATTTTTCTTTGTCAGTATTTTCTCAATCACTTTTTACCAGTTGACATTAACCAATTAGACACTAAGAAAAAGAAAATTGTTTCATTTGGAAATAACAACTATACCAACATATAAGAACAGTCCAGCCCATGATGATCTGTTAGAGGTCCCTTTGTACATTAGTATCAAACTTGGATGCTTTATAACATTCTGTCTTGGCTTATTTTGAATAAATAGTTGTGAAATGTTTAATTGTGTCTCTGGGCAATGTAATCATTGTTATAATCTAGTAACACAAGCTCAGACAGCTCAGGCTTCTGTAGGTAGAAGAATCTGTGCAGCCTCCATAGTGAATGCATTCTGTCATTGATTGAAATGTCATTCGATGGCATATGACTGCATATAACATTCTCCCCAGGCATCAGTGTCCACATAGGCTTTAGTTCCACTCTGTGATAAGTAGACGTCTTCAAATTCTAGAGTCACCATCACCAGGTGAAATGTTCTTGTTTCTATAAAGTACAGTGTTAAACTCAAAAGAAACGAAGGAAGGAAGGAAGGAAGGAAGGAAGGAAGGAAGGAAGGAAGGAAGGAAGGAAGGAAGAAGTTCAAGGTCATCCCCTTCTAAATGGTAAATTCAAAGCATCTGGTATATATAAGAAAGAAAGAAAGAAAGAAAGAAAGAAAGAAAGAAGGAAGGAAAGAAGGAAAGGCAATCAGCTATTACTCAACTCAAATTTCTGTTTGGGGCCTTAGATGAAATGGATAGCATGCCAACTGTTTAGTCTCACCCTTCTGTCTAGCACATATACCTAAATTCATGTGACTTTAGTTATTATTTAATAGGATTCCCTAAAATTGGATATTCTTTTATCTAGCCTTATTTTACTTTTTTTTTTTGGCTTTTCACGTTTATTTATTGTTTAAAACATGGGATAAAGCTATTTATAAGGAAGTGAATAAACTGCTTTGGGAAGACTGAATTTACAAAGCATTTCATACAGAACATCTCAGATAATCTTGATCATCTTTATACCCCCATCCCCACTGGCACCCTCCCAGAGCCCCCGCACTGGAACCCATATACTCTATCATCCCTGTTAAGGCCCACTGTGCTGTCAGTGTCCCTAGACTTTCCCCAGTGCAAATCTGTACACTGAGTCTATTCAGCCTATCTAGAGTCCCTTGTTTTAGGAAGATCAGCTCTTTTCCTTCTAGTACTAATCAGGCTCCCAACATTCCTTCAGTTAAGACTGGGGTCTTCTGTTCATTATCCCAGTTCTATGCTGGGTTATTGTCTGCCTAAGTTTGCATGGGACTTTGTATGCTGACACCATTGCCATAGAATCATGTGAACAGGTTCCCAGGAGCTTGTAGGACTTTGTTTCCACATGGTCGTGCACCTCCTCCCTGGTTCTTATGGTCTTTTTGCCCCCTCTGTTGTGATGATCCCTGAGACCTAGGTTGGTGAAGTTTAATAAAGGGGTCCTGCTCAAGGACCATTATTCAGCAGACTCTTGATCTCTACACTTTGGCCATTTGTGACCTTTTGTGTTCTTGGCCATCTGCTGCATGAGGAAGCTTCATTATTGAGAACTGAGAGATTCATTAGTGTTCTCTTCTTTATCCCTGTTCTATGTTCCATGAGCCTTAGGTGTAGAGGTTGCATTACAGATGTGTCTCTTGGGCCTGGGCAATTCATAGACAATTCCCATGTGTGATCAGTTGTGGTACTTGGTAATAGGCTCTGACTGGTCCAAAATGAGCTTCTTTGATGAGTGGTGACTGGGATATTTGTCTGTAAATATAAGGATACATATTTTGCACATAGTAAGAAATCACATTAGTCTAGTGATATGACAGTCTTGGGGCTTTCTCTAAGATCTATGACCACTCTAGTCATGTGTATTAGGTTATGTTTACAGTACCACACTTGAGTTTTCTCCTTTTGAGTGGGCTTTTAGTCAAATTAGGTACCTGTTGATTGCCCCCAAGACAAAAGTGCCACTACTGCACCAATGTTGTATGCTGTGCTGGCCATTGATGTGGCTATTTGGTCTTGAAGTTGACGTTGGATCATCCATTGATGTTTTCCCTTGGCACCTTCATAGTGCTCTCCAAAGCTATGAGAGTGAGCCTTCAGGGTAAATGGCTGCAGGTCAGCTGCAGTTCTATTGCTTCAAATCCTGTGTCTGAAGTATGTTCTCTCTTCGACAGTGGGATCTTATCTTCAAGCTCTAGGAGGCCATCAAGGGCTGTGGCAATAGCCTGAGTAATTTTCAGTGTCTCTTGGATCACCCTGGCCAACAACTCAAAGGAAGGTATCTCCTGTCTGGCGCTGTTTCTTGTTACATAGCCTTTAGCTATACACATGGAATCATGTAGGGATAATGTGTGTATAATTTGTCAGTGGGTTATTGGACTAATATGGTTCCCCCTGGTTTTTTAAAACTAGCTAGGCATTATTTATCTCTCCTCTCTCTCTCACTGTCTAACCCTTCCACCATGGTTTCCCCATTTAAAGTGTTCCTGTAGTCCCCATCTAGCCTTATTATACTTTCTAAAGTTTTGAAATAATATTAAAGCACAGGGGCTCTAGTAGATACCGTAATAATATGTGTAAAGATAGTTTTTGCATGAAGGAAATTTGCACATTTTCAAAATAAGCTGAAGAACAAAGAATGAGAGACAAGCAGTATCCTAGAGAAGTCTGTGGTTTCAGGTATTGAAGAGCCACTGCCTGTGCAAGTTTGGAGAACTATTTCATCCTACTGAGGTCAGCTTCACAGTCCTCTCCACAGGAGCACCCCATCACCTATAATCTCCTGCCTCATTCAGACTCCTCCCTGTATGCTCAGCCCAGGATCCCTGTCAGGAAGTCACACTGGTCTGGACTCTGTTAGAAGTTCCTGTGTGTTTCGCTAACATCCAAGCAAGGGCCAGTGACGTCAAAGATTTACTCTGTGAACCCACTTCTAGCATGCCAGTGCTCTTTAAATGTTTCCAAGTCTTTCATTCATTAAATGTGGAAATTGTCTTTTTGACATGACTTCCCTTGCAGTTTTCACTTCCAAGACATAGTATCATGGGGATAATTTAAGTTATTGAATCAGAACATGATGGTTTATTCTTGCTATAAGTACTCATCAGAATCAATGTTTCATATGATGTTCTATTTTGAGATCTATACCCCATCATGTAATCTGAGAAGTAGAGAACATGAGACTGATCAAAAGGCAAATGTCGTGACCCAAATCCCACTATTTCTCAGTTGCTTAAAGGTGTACAAAGGCACTTAACCCATCCCAATCCTCCATTTCTGTTTCTTTCAGCTGAATAGAATGATGCCTGTCCTTGGTGTCCTGTGGTCTCGCGAAGAACAGTGAGCAAACACAACGAAATAACCCACAAGAATGTAAAAGGCTCATCAAATATAATGTAACATTAACACAATTAGCTGTAAAGCTAATTACCATCATAATTATTGAATCTATTTCTCACAAATATACTGCAACACAGAAATAAAATGTGGTGTCCTGTATTTTCATAGTACCACAGATAACTATGCAAACATTGAGCACAAATAAACCCGGGTCATGGGAAACAATCTCAGCTCCACAGCCTGACAGTTGCTTCCAGGATGACCTTGACAAAGAAATAGCCTTTTCTACCACTTTGAAAGAAAGCAGTCCCTATGGCTTTCTGGTTTTTATCAGCAATAATATTTTACTTCAAAACATGAAAGTTTTAGTCTTTTTTGAGAAGTCATTTCTTTTTTTGTTTTTAATTTAGAAAGTATCTTAAGTCTCAATTTTACATTTAAAAGAACCCCAAAAGAGAAAAAAAAAACTTTTTTCTTCCTTTACTTGAAACAGCCAACTTGTTTATATGAAATAAGAGTTTCTATTGGGCAAAATGAATGTAACAGGGCACAAGATGAAAGGTTAACTATTGCTCTTCAACAAGCTCTGCCTGATCTCCTTTCTCCACCTCTGAGAAAAGCCTCCCAGGTGTATGTCATAGCTCTCCTGGCACTCTCAGGACTAAAGCAGTCTCTTCTATGGGTTTTACAAAGCACGGGTGGATCAAAATAGTTTTGTTTTGTTTAATTCTCCGGGTATGAGTGTATTGCTTACATGTATGTAAATGTGCCCATGTGCAATGCCTGCAGAGGTCAGAAGAAGGCACTGGATCCCCTAGAACTGGAGTAAAGGAGGGTTGTTAACCTCTGTGTGAGTGCTGGTAGTTAACCCAGGTCCTCTACAAGAACAGCCAGTGCATTTAACAGCTGAGCCATCTCTCCAGTCCCTAAATCAAAATAGTTATCTCGTCTATGGAGAGACTTCTCTTCTGCACAGTTCAGGTGTGGGACGAATGAGTATTCCCACAGCTCTGCCTCACTGCCTTCTGCTTCTGGCTACTCACTCTGGTTATCTACTGCTAAGTAACAAATTACACCAAATTTAGTGTTATTTTGCATACGGGTTTACCACCCCTTTTCTTCATGGCTTCTGCAGCAACTCAAGGCTTGGTATTGGAATCATCAGAGAAGCTCTTCCCTCAGCTATGTGGAGGTTGATTTTTGTGCCTAGAACCAAAGCTGGTATACGGCTTGTGTGACTTCCCATTCTAACCCTGGCAGTGGGGTTGCTTGACTTTTGCACTTCAGTGACTGAGTTCTAAGAGCAAATTTTGCACAAGAAGAGAAGGCTGACAATTTCTTAAGCCATGGGACAACAAAATGACCCAGCATTATTTCTACCATATTGATGCACAGCCATTGTAGCCCCAATTCAAAGAAGAAAACATATACTACCTCCCCAGTCACGGGATGTCAAAAATGTTGAGCCATGTTTTGAAACTTGGACACACTGACACTTCCAAGGTTAATGTTGACAATAATCTTGCCTCACTAACATTGTGACAGATGCCCAGGTGCTAAGTTTTTGGCTTACAGGCTCTTAGTCGTCTCTTACTAAATGCTTCCATGATCCCTCTCCCTGAATCAAATGCGATCTGGTCTACTTGCACCCAGTGGTGTCGTTCAGCTCGCATTCAAGGATGCAATGCTCACCTGCTTCCTAGTAGAGTAGTTGGGCTACTCTTAGGCAGGCACACTTTTTAGCTTCAGTCATTTCTGTATGAACTTTCATATCCTTCCATAGTCTATCGTAGCTCACAAGAGAATTTTGTATTCTGCCCTCCATGCCTTCCATGTGTGGAAACAGTGGCTGTCTCTGAGTGTCTCCCACACCATCAGTAGGGACAGTTGCAACCAGTCTTTACCATGACTTATGCCAACATGACAGACTTAGACACTGTGCCTTATTACCAAGACATCCTTCTAA
>NW_008359102.1:3735-9549 GCF_000622305.1 Nannospalax galili | reverse complement strand
ATGAATTAAAAAGAAAGTATTAAAAGTACTGATTTTTTAAAAAAATTTTACATTATTTATTTATTTTGTATATCGGAGGAGCAACAGACTTAGGAGTAAGCTCTTTTTCTCGATGAGCCATCTTGCCAGTCAGAAATGAATATATGTGTGTGTGTGTGTGTGTGTGTGTGTGTGTGTGTGTGTGTGCGCGTGTGCGTGTATTTATTAGATTAGCTTATAGGACAGACTCTGAATAGTCCAACAATGGTTGCGCCACACTGGAGAGGCTGAAAATTCTATAGTTGTTCAGTCCACGAGGCTGGATATTGCAGCCATCCCAATCTGGTGCTGAGGGCCTGATGGATTCCGGGAGATCTGCTGGTCTTCAGTCTACGTTGGAATCCCAGGTGTTGGTTACAGCAGTGAGATGAGCTCACCAGTGAGAGAGAGGCCAAGCGACCAAAAGTCAGAGTTCCCTCCCTTCTGCCCTGGCCTTTTATACAGCTGCCATCAGAAGGTAACGCCCACGTTTAGGGTGGGTCTTTCAGCTTCAGATGATCCAATCAAGAAGGTCTCTCTCATTTCAGTTAATCCCAGATCCAGTCAAATTGACACCCAGGATTAGCCATCACAAGACATAAGAAAATTTGTCTTTTATTAGTCTCCCTTTTAAAGCCCTGGTCTTCAGAAACTCTAAAGTAGAAATATTTTATTCAGTTACAACAAAAATAGTGTAATAATCATAATCAACAAGAAGGACTTATGGGGTGCCAATTGCAAAGCAACATTTTTTTCATCTCCCTGAAAGTTCCTTTAAAAGTTTTCTATTTCCTATAAGATTTCACCCCCAAATTCAAACAATGTAGGGCATTTCTGATTCTATTAACAAAGTAAAGTTCTTCAAAGCTAAAATTAACAATCCATGGAGAGAAGTCATCAAAACTCTTCATGGTTGCCTCCTTTGCTCAAATAAAATGTTCTGCATTTGAAAAACTTTTGGTGGTAGTGAGAGGGGCTGGGGGCTGGCTGCTGTTTCTTTTTCTTTATGTTTTTGCCTCATTTTACTGAGTTAGAAACTTGGTTTCCAATCACTCCTGATCAAAAGGACAGACAGAGGTGGCACTATTTGAAAAATACTGCCTTGAGTGTGCCTTGTGTTCTCTTAGCCTGCTTTGTCTTGTTGGTACAATTGCCAGATAAAATGTAGGGTGCCAATCAAATTTGAACTTCACAAGACCAAACGATACTACTTTAGCATAATTTTCAAATTATCTGGATTTATGTCTGAAGTTCAAATTGAACTTGATATCCTTGAATTTTATTTGCTAAATCTGTTGAGCCTACAGTGGTCAGGCTCTTGTGGAGGATCCCCAGAGTCCCTCACTCCAGGTTGCAGTGCTGTCTTACTCAGCCCTTTGGTGGCAGTGACTGTGTCCGTACCTCAGTCACTTTGTTCCACCCAGAGATCTTCCAGATCTGTTTGTGTGGTCTGCTCACCACCCCAACGAGAAGTTCCCTTTGACAGAATGGCCCAGCCAATGACCCAGTGAGCTGTTGTCCTTGCTCCACTGTGTAGCAGACAAGCATTTGAGAAGAGTAAGTATGGATCATACAGGGGTCCACTGCTTCCTTCAAGGCCAATGAGATATAAGAGGTTCTCTAGACAGTCTCTTAAAGGCTTATTTCCCTGACCTTATTCTGATACAGTAATAAAATACATGAATGATACATCCAGTACACACACACACACACACACACACACACACACACATACACACACACACACCAAACACCCCTTCAGTCCAGGCTCAAGAGAATAAAAGTAAGTGTAACCTATGTGTTTCCTAACACAATCCATGAAGGCACTCATATACACTCACCACTAATCAAAACTTGAAAAATCCTTATTTCCAAATCTACATTTGACTGCCCATGGTTATGCAGAATACAAAATGGAAGCATTGACAGGCCAAGTTTTTATTCCGATTTATTTAATGAGCTAAAAGAAAAAGCCTCCAAATGTAAATTAGTAGTGAGATGCCTGATTAAACTGGACCAGTGACAGCATTTAGCTGGCATGCCAGTCCACCCTGGCTGCTTAGATGCATTTTCTTGGCAGGAGCCTTGGGAGAGGTTGGGATGTTGACAGGATAGAATTTGTGTACTTCAAAAGTTTGCAGATCTATTCTATGTGGTCACACTTTGCAACTGCAGAGAAGTGAGGCTATGTGATACCACTATCTTTAATTCTAGCCGACATGCTTCATAAAAGGCATGGAAGAACTACAGGAAGAACTGGAAAACATATTCACAAAACCGAAACCTAATCAGAATAAGAAAATTCAAAACATGTTTTCTACTTTAAGCTTCGATAGACTACAATGCAGGTCAGTTGTTCTTTTTTCCCATTTTAATGATGATGTCCAGTGATGCTCTAAAATAATAGAAATGCTTACCAGCATCTTTGTACCATTGCAAAGAAACTGGATTGCCTTACTATTGAGCTGTAAAATTATATTTTACACACATAGGTTGGACTCTACAAACCCAAAGAACAGTGCCATAAACAGGAACCCCCATTTCATCCTTTGTTTAATTAGCTGGTACCCATATCTGTCTCCTATGGCAACCCCTAGTCCTTCATCCCTTCTATGTACTCAGGTTGCAGGAACCCCAAGAACAATTAGCTTGCTTCAACAAACCTCCCCCACTCAATAAAAGCACATCAGTCAATGTTTCCACGCAGACAGGCACTATGATAAGACAGGCTGGCTTTTCTAATAAGCTAAACTCAGCTAGGGTTAGTCACCAACGATGTTATATTATTTTCAGGTAATACTTCTCTAAGGTAGCATTTTATTTTCATAACTCCTTTGAGACATTGCTATCCTTGAGGCTTTGGGCCAGGGAGATCCACTGTGGCCCCACTAACAACTCACAACTCAGCATTCCTGATCTTTTGTTGTGCTCACAGTGGTGCCAAGTGATTCCAGAGCCCCATCTTGGAGCTCACACTCAGTGGCCCAGGTCTACCTGTATCACACATTTGTTAATTAAAAATAATTTTAAATAGTCTCATCAAACTATTTTTAAAGGAAATAGTCTGCAGTTACATGAATCAAGTATTTTTCTCTTAAAGATTAACTGAGTCCTTGAGAAACAAGCTGACCTGGAGGTGTACACAAGCAGGGAGGTGAAGATAGGCCATGCTTCTCACCTCTCCTATGATCCCATCATCAACACTGCTAGGTGTTTGCCCCTGAACAACACATTCTAATCTGCCTGCTTCAAGTTTAGTGCACACTCTACCCTCATAACTAATTTTTTTCTCCCTTCATCAGAAACAGACTTGTCTGCTGAACAGATGGGAGAGACTATAACTGTGATATCAAGGCATATGGTTTTGAGAACAGAGAGGGGTAGGCATTCCAAATATTAGTACAGTTTCTTTCAGGTTTTCCTGCAAGAGACACACATGAATGTCAATAGGCAAAAATAACAGACAACATTTTCAATCATCTCAAAAACTCCTTAGCTAAAATCAACTGATTGTAAATTAGTTGTCTCGCATTCCTAACATGAACTATGCCACCTGCATTGTGAATTTAATGATAGGAAAAAGAAACTAGATTGGGCCTAATAGAAACCAAGTTATCCATTTAACTGTTTAAACCATGGTTATTAGTGGCTACATTCTGGGTAATAGGATGATTGTTTTATATATATATATATATATATATATATATATATAAATTTCTGTGTATATGTTAGACACTATCCATATATGGGAATAAAAGAGTAAAGAAGAAAGCTGATAAAAATTCCTCTCCAGAAAAATTGTGCATACATCAGCAGCCAAGCTATTAGTTAGACTGAGAGACTAAAGGATCACTTTTTAAAGATGTTAAATGAAAAATATCACTTAAGGACAACTAGAAGTTGCCTCCATGTGAACTGGTTACAGAAAAGCTTTAGTATAAGAAAGAATGGTCTTTTCCATAATGAGAAAGAGAAAACTTCAGAACTTCACAAAGGTAAGGTAGAGACCACTCTGTGGTTAAGAACATTTACTGCTCTTGCAGATGACCCAGGTTTGGTTCCCAGGACCCATGTGACAGTTCACAACCACCTGTAACTCCAGTTTCACAGGATTCAACACCCTTTCTTGACCTCCCTGGGCATCAGACATTCACATGGTAAATATTCATACATACACATATATATATACTCATACATATAAATAAACAAAAATTTTAAAACTAAAAAAAGAAAAATTTGCAAAGGCATGATAGAACACTTGGAAAATATTGAGAAAAGGTTGTTAGTACAGAAAAAGAAGTCAAGTCAAACACAGCTCCAGTGACATGGCTCCCTCAGCAGGAGGAGGGGAAACAGAAGCCTCGCCCCAAAGCTAAGACAAACAGAGTCCTGGTGAAAAACGATAGGCAGTCCTACCCAGAGGACAAACCCATAGCCCTCACCAGTCTCAAATCCATTTTCCAGTTGTTCTACTGTGTTTCTTCATTTCTGTGACAAAATACTCTGACTAGTACCAACTTGTGACCAATACCAACTTGGGGGGGAAAGGGTTTATTTAGCTTATATCTCCCAGTCACAGTTCATCACTGAGGGAGCCAAAGGTAGGAACTAAGGCGAGGAACCTGGAGACAGGAGCTGGAGCACAGGCCATGGAGGAATGCTGCTTACTGGCTTGATCCCCTGGTCCATGCTCAGCCTGCTTTCTTATATAATACAGAACAACCTGCCCAGGGGTGGCACCACCCACAGTGGGATGGGCCCCTCCAACATCACTCAAAAATCAAGAAAATATCCCAAAGACATGGCCACAGGCCAGTCAAATGGAGGCAGTTTCCCAACCGAGGCTCCCTCTATCCAGGTATGGCAAGTTGACATTAAAGCTATCCAACATAATTGACCCCTTGACAGCTTGACACATAAACACATCACTATTAAATCACAACCTTTCCATTTCTTGTCCCCAAGATATGATGTTAATTCACAACATAAGACAGTAAAACCTTAAAAGCCCCACAGTCCTTAAAAAAATCAAATGCTTAAAAGTTCACAGTCCTTTTTAAAAGTCTCTTAACTGGTGGCTCCTTTAGCATCCAAAACAAGTACTGTCTTATTTCAAAGGGAAGAATTGGGCACACCTAAGCAAAACCTAAGTCCAGCAACGTAGCTCAAGCCTGGACATCTGGGATTCACTCACGATCTTCTGGGTTTCAAAGGGTTCTGGCAGCTCCACTTCTCTGACTCTGCCACCCACAGCACAAACAGCTCGTCTCACAGACCCAGGCCAGCTCCATTTCACACACAACTGCTGCTGCCCGTGGTGGCCGTCCCATGGTCCTGACATCTCCATAAAGCTGGGGTCTCCACTGAAACTGAGGCTGTACCTTCACCAGTGGGCTTCTCTAGCCTCTCAGGGTACAAAGCCTCAGATTCTCTCCATGACCCCTTCAATCCTGGGGGTCTTCACTGCAACTGAGTCTCTACTCTCACCAATGGCCTTTCCCTGCCTCTCACAGTGCCAAGCCTCAGCTGCTCTCTGTGACCCCGTGGTACTTTCAACACCAGAACCATGCAGGAGACTCCTACACATTACCAGGTTCTACTTTCAGCTTGACATGGAGGCTTAGGGCCCCTCTGGACCACAGCTTCTGTGTGCTGACCCTGAGGAAATACTTCCCAGATTTCTCCACAGTGATGCTGGTCTCTTGTTATTTACACCTGATTTTTCAGGCCCAGCTAATCAGCATCAGTTGTCCCAGTAAAGCAAAGGTTTTACTTCAGGTTTGGGTCTCTTCTAAG
>NW_008359102.1:1272-2787 GCF_000622305.1 Nannospalax galili | reverse complement strand
TCTGAACAAAACTATAGCCTCTCTGCCGCTAACAACCACAATTAGACAATTTATGTTCAAATAGATCTCCAGTATATCTGGAAATGGAGACTAGAAAGGCTAATCCAACCTAAACTGGTTTTGGATTCATGCTCAGTAAGGAAAAACTGTGTTCTCAAGTGAACTTTTAGGGAGAATCCCCTGTTTACCATTTTATACCTATGTATAATTGAACATGCATATGATCAAAATCAGGTGCACTATGGGAAGGGTCATGCACACATATGATCTGTCAACTAATATAGAGAACCACCCAAACTGCACCTCTTAGCAACTGTTTAATTTGCTTTCTGTTGCTGTGATAAAATACTGACCAAAACCAACTTAGGAATGGGGGAACAGGTTTATTTGACTCACAGGTTACATTCCACCATGGAGGCAGGAGCTCAAGGCAGAGACTTGAAGGACTGCTCCTTATTGGCTTTCTCAGCTACTTTTCTTCTACAGCCTAGGCTCACTTGCCTAGGGATGTCCACAGAATGGGGACCCTCCCACATCAACTAGCAATAAGGAAAATGACCTCATAGCATGGCCAATGCTCCTTATTGGCTTTCTCAGCTACTTTTCTTCTACAGCCTAGGCTCACTTGCCTAGGGATGTCCACAGTATGGGGACCCTCCCACATCAATTAGCAATAAGGAAAATGACCTCATAGCATGGCCAAAGATTAATCTGATCTGGGAAATGCTTCAGTAGGGGTTTCCTCTTCCCAGGTGACTCCAGGTTGTGTCAAGTTGACAAAAACTCACCAGCACAGCAAACAACTCCTCCTCTTAGAAGCCATAAAAGAATGACCCAAATAGTAATTGAGGCCATTGAGTACCCTCATTCATGTGGATTGCTGTCAGTCCTGACAGAGCGTGTTTTTAATCTGCACTATTGCTTCACTTTGAATAACATCATCTTTCTATTTCTGCACATCTGTGTAAAGCCCTCATTTTCAACTACATGGATAAGAGGCCAAGAACCTGGATACGCTCAACCCTGACCCCAATCACCATTAATCAAAGGGCTGGACATTCACAAGCCAAAGCATGTAGATGGCTGGAGGCTCAGTTCAGATAACAAAGGGCACAGGGAAAGATAATTCTTCCTTCAGTAGACAGAAGCAGACTCACCAACTGAGAATAACTCTGAAGTTTGATAGCCCTGAGTCAAGTCAGTGGGTAGATAAAGTTCTGGAGCTACCTATCTGCCCTTCACCACTGTAGAGTGTGAGAACTATGAAGCTCTAGCCGAACAATTGGTATCTATAGCTATATCCTTCCAGCATGGAGATCAATATATAGGAGGCTTGGAAAGTACAAAGACAGGCCCTTCTCCTGTTAAAATATTAGTGCCCTGTAAGTTTTCACCATTCCCAATGCCCCTGAGAGACACCCTATAGCTTTCAACATAAAGTATTAGCCACCCCAGGAGCTACAAACTGGGGAGTCTCAAGAGGGTGGAGAGCCTGCCCGGGCTCCTGGAACCACA
>NW_008359102.1:0-851 GCF_000622305.1 Nannospalax galili | reverse complement strand
GAGCTACCTATCTGCCCTTCACCACTGTAGAGTGTGAGAACCATGAAGCTCTAGCCGAACAATTGGTATCTATAGCTATATCCTTCCAGCATGGAGATCAATATATAGGAGGCTTGGAAAGTACAAAGACAGGCCCTTCTCCTGTTAAAATATTAGTGCCCTGTAAGTTTTCACCATTCCCAATGCCCCTGAGAGACACCCTATAGCTTTCAACATAAAGTATTAGCCACCCCAGGAGCTACAAACTGGGGAGTCTCAAGACGGTGGAGAGCCTGACCAGGCTCCTGGAACCACACACAACGTTGCCAGCAGAGGTTCCAGTAGGAAAAGGCAGGAAGCCATTAACATGAAGACAGTTCTGACAGGCAGAGGACTCTTCTCCAATACGATCAACACCAGCATAAGCCACGAGAAAGAAACCAGCCTCTGAGTTCAACTCACCCTCACCCTGCCCCGGGCTTAAAACTGGCAGTCTCCAATTTTTGAGGAAATGAAGAAAGGCTGCTCCAACACGGCAAAGTTTCACTTTTTGTCCCTCTCTCTCTCTCTCCCCCTCCACCTTAGGCTTCTCCTAGTTTTGTTTTGTTTTAACTAGACTTTTAGCGGTATTCTCTTTTTATTTTATTAAAGGAAAATTTTCAACGTTTTTTATATCCTCCTCAGACTCCTTCAGTTTTGTTTATACTTTTTAAATTATTAGGCAATATTTTTTAAATGATTTAACACTTTCATCAATCAGTTATTGACACATATGTCGGTCTGCCTTTTCCCACACATGAACCCAGATGATGTTTCACTTGCGCTAGAGGACTCCTGCTTGCAGACTGCTTTAGTTTCTCTGTGGGGGGGGG
>NW_008359101.1:0-528 GCF_000622305.1 Nannospalax galili | reverse complement strand
TTATTGGCCATGTCTATACAAACAAGCAATCAAGGATTTGGAGACCCTAATCCAGTAGCCAAGAGGCTTGAAGCTCAATATGGAAAACCCTGTGTTTGTAGAGGTGGGGTCTACAAGGCCTTCATGGCTCCCACTGGGGCATTTTTTACCAGACAGGCTGATTGTGGGGATCACCAGGCCCATATGATGTATCATACAAATACCAATAATCCATCGCACAGATTTCAGAAATGGTTTTGTATACTTAAGCCCAAGGTGATCCCCCCTGCTAATGGCCAGCCTGGTCCCTGCCCTTGCACCTCGTTCTATCAGACCATACACTTTGTTTGCTATGACGTTGCTCAACAATGCTCTTACAGAAAAAAGACCTACTGGACTGGGATAAGACAACCCAGGACACCCCTGGGCATTGACGGGGGAAATTTGGCACCCTCCCAATGTCACGGCAATGTTGGAGAGGACATATGTTGGGACCTGGAGGTCCCCATAGGATATACGGATGGTGGTGGGGTTCAAGACAAAGCACAA
>NW_008359100.1:0-3547 GCF_000622305.1 Nannospalax galili | reverse complement strand
ATGTCACAAGGGAACATTCATAAGTCATATTGTAACATTGTTGGCATACTGTAGCAATAAACTAGCACATGAACCTATGTTGTTGGCAGATTAAATCATTGTGATGTCACATTGGGGCATTGTAATTGCACATTGGTACATTTTGCAGCCATATTTTAACACGGTGATGGCACATTGGAGCAATATAATGGCACGTGGGTGGACAGTGTTGGCATATCGGAGCATTGTGATGTCACAAGGGAACATTCATAAGTCATATTGTAACATTTTGATGGCTCTATGGAGCAATATATAGGCACAGGGAGCAATACTATTGGCATAATGGAGCATCGTGACATCACAATGGTGCATTGTGAAAGGACAAAGGAACATTTTGAAGTCATCTTTTAACATTTTGATGGCACTATGGAGAAATATAATAACGCATGGGCTCAAACTGAAAATAATGGAGAAGAGCACCGTGAGGAGTTGTGGCTATATTATGGAAAATAGGGTAAATAAAATTGTGTGATATGGAGCTTTATGACTTTGAGGGCAGACCTCTGAGACTCACACGGATTGTGGAGATGTGACAGAAAAATATCTGACACTTTCACCTGCTAAACTAGAGCAGTAACGTGGCTATCCTGGAGGAAGCATGTCACTGGAGGTGGGCTTACACAGTTCTTAAACATGGCCAGATCTCCAGTCAGTCTCTCGCTTCCTGTGACTGCATGATGATGTGAGAGCTTCACTTCTACTGCTCCTGATCCAGCCACCTCCACACTTTAAAAGTCCAATAGACATCTCTTTAAAAATCCAAAGTCTCTTAACTGTTGGCACCTATAAAATTTTTTAAAAAAGTTATATACTTGCTTCTTTTAAGACCCAGCGCATAGTTACAACCAAATCAAAGCAACCGAAAATCTAACAGTGCAACTAGCTCATTATATGACATCTGGGACTCACTCATGATATTCTGGGCTCCAGAAGGCTTGGGTATCTCCCTGTCTCCAGCTCTGCCATCTGCAACACACACAGAACTTTTCTCCTAGGCTCAGACTGGCTCCATTCCAAACCTGCCACTAACCTTGGCAGATGTCCCATGGTCCTGGCATCTTGAATATCTTGGGGTCTCTACTGAGACTGAGGTTTCACCCTCACCAGTGGCCTCTCCTGGCCTCTCTCTTGACCTTGACACACAGTGTCAAGTCTCATTTACTCTCCATGACCTCTTCATGCTTTTAAAACCAGTTCCATGTGAGAGATTCTTACACATTGTCAAGTTCAACCTCCAGTTTGAAATACAGCTTTATGGTCCCCTTCTGGACCACATCTTCTGTGTGTTGATCCTGAGGAAATACTTCTCAGAAGATCTCACCTCAGTGATGATGGGCTATTATCAATCACAACTGATTTTTCAGCCCCAGCTGACTAGCATCCATTGTCCCAGGAGAACAATAGTTTTACTTGTACAGGTTCTTAATTCAAATGTGTCACACAAATGACCCCAATAGAATCTTTAAAGACTCTCAAACTTCCCTTCGAAGCCTCCCAAGCTGGTCCTCCATCCTCTGCTTTTCTCTCAGCATTTTTTTTTTGTTTTTAATTTTTAAAAATTTAATGTGTATCAGCGTTTTGCCTGCAAGTATGTAAATGTGCCCATGTCATGCAAAGCCTGTGGAAGCCAGAAAAGGGTGTCAGATCCCTTGGAACTAGATTACAGATGGATATTAGCCACCATGTGACAGGATGCTGGGAATTAAACCTGGATCCTCTGAGAGTAGCCAGTGCTCTTAACTGCTGAGCCATCTCTCCAGTCCTGAGATTTCTTTTACTAGCATAAAACATGCCTAGGATGTCTATTAGCACAGTGGTCTCTGGCCAGTGTCTGCTCCCACCTTTGAGACTACATAACATAATAAAACCTACTTTCTACACCATACTCTGTGTGTACATCTGGGGAGACAAGGGGACTCTGACCCAGATCCCAGTGACATGGATAACTCCCTTGCATAGCCCAGCTTCCATTATGTATTAATATTGTACATAATATACGTTTGTGATGTTGCTGGTGTAAACAAACCTATTGTGTGTGTGTGTGTGTGTGTGTGTGTGTGTGTGTGTGTGTGGTATGCATGTATGCATATGCACTCACCCATGAGGACACTTGTGGAGGCCAGAGGTTGATGTTGCAATGTTTTCCTCCATTTCTCCACCTTATTTTTTTTCTGGAATTTTTTGTTTAACATTTTTTTATTGGATTTTTCGGATTTTCATACAATATAGCTTTATGGCATTTAGATCTGTTCCCCTCTCCTCACCTTCCCCCCACCCCTGTCCAATTTAATGAACTCTCACACATACATATAGAGTATTATTTGTGTCCCCCAATGTCCTTCAATGTGGATCTATCCACTGGACCCACCAACAGTTCCAACCCTGTAAAACACATCTTTCCCTCTCCCAGCAGCCATCAATTGCCAGAAGTTCCTTAGGTTGGGCTGGGATTTCTTAACCACTTCTCCATGGCTATGCTGGGCTTTTGTCTGGTTTGAGCTTGTGTAGGACTTGTGCCAGTCAACATTGCTGTGAGCTCATATGAGTAAATAACTAGCTGTCTGGAAGGCTATTTCCTTGTGGTCATCAACCACCTCTAATTCTTACGATCTTTCTTTCTCCTCTTATCCCTGCGACCTGAGACTTGGGAGGCAGAGCTTTGAAATAGGTGTCCTATTCAGGGATAAGCACTCTGCAGCCTCTTGTTCTCTTCACATTGGCTAATTTTTGGTCTCTCTGTTAATCACCATCTGCTGCATATGGAACCTTCTGTATTGAGAGTTAAGGGATCCATTCATCCTAAGTGCAAAGTTTGCATTGAAGATGTGTCACTTAAGATTAAGTGCCTCACACTCATTCTCCATATTAACCATTTCTGGAATCCCATAGTAGTTGCCATCTGTTGCACAAAGAAGTTTCTTTGATGATGGGCAAGATGCATATTTGTCTGTAAATATAAGGATGCATATTTAGAATAAAGTAAGACATTATGTTGTCCTATATATGTGGCATAAGTAGTTTTTCTCTAGGATCCATGACATCTCCAGCCATATATTTGACCATGTTTATACTACTTCACATGAGTTCCCTCCCATTGAGTGGACCTTAATTACAATTAAACAGCTGTTGATCCCCCACAAGATGAAAATATCACTACCATACTAAGAGCAATAAACATATTCCTTATTCTTTTGTGTTTCATCTTTTGAGAACTCTCTGCTTACCTCCTTGCCCCAAGTTTTAATTGGGTGGTTTATTATTATGAATTTTTTAGTTGTTTGTTTATTCTAGATATTAACCCTCTGTCAGAAGTTTAGCTCATAAAGATTCTTCCCATTTGGTAGGTTGCCTCTTCATTCAAGTAATGATTTAATCTTCTGTATAGGAGCTTTTGAGTTCCATGAGCTCTTATTTGTCGATTGCTGAACTTAATGCCTGCACTTTTTCAGAATTTCTATTCCTGTGACTTTAAGTTCCACTGCATTCACAACACTCCCCTCTGTCAGTT
>NW_008359099.1:0-335 GCF_000622305.1 Nannospalax galili | reverse complement strand
CACACAGAGAGAGAGAGAGAGAGAGAGAGAGAGAGAGAGAGAAATAAGTAATAAATAAATAAAAATAAATAAATTGTAATAACAAAATTGGAAGAAATTGCTCCTTGTTATGTCTATAGTCTCAGAGGAATCTTCCCTTAAGAAACATTCAACTAATCCAATATGTACACATACATATATAAATGTCTTCATGTACACACACATACGTATATTTTGTGTGTATGTGTGTTTATGTATGTGTACCCAAATGCAGAAACAAGAACAAGGGCAGAATATTTGCCAGTTTATACAGACGTCAAATATTTCACATTCACTATCAAGTGTATAATTTTTTT
>NW_008359098.1:0-454 GCF_000622305.1 Nannospalax galili | reverse complement strand
GGATTCCTGATTGCCTCATTTGACATTATGACGGACTCCCCCCATGTCATCTCAGGTTCCTCCGCCCTCAGACAGAAAATTCCAATGAAATTATACCTTCTCTGCTGGAACAAAACTCACCAGACATCTCTAACCTGGTCTCTCACCTGCTTCCTGTCTTCCACAATCTTGCCATCTCAAGACGACAGTGCTCACGTAGCAATCGCTGCTCCTGTTCCACCAGAGAGAGGAATGTTCCTAGCTAGGGTCAACTTAAAGGAATTTTCCATACCTTTAATTGGAACCTTGTGAACTTGCTGAAACTTTAATTAATGAACCCCATCTTACGGTTACACCCAAAAATTTGCTACTTGCTATGATTTCCTTGATCACCACCAAGGTTTTCTTGTTCTAAGTCCTGTTCCTACTGCTAATGATGCTTATTGGGCTTATTTACTTGATCCTCCTATATTTC
>NW_008359097.1:0-204 GCF_000622305.1 Nannospalax galili | reverse complement strand
TGAACTACTCCTGAACTTCAGCTTTTAAAAGAAAAACTCCTACTTATGCTTTCCCACCGCCCCCCAGATTCTGTCCATGAAGATAAGTGGAAGCATCAGGGCTGTTTCAAAGAACAGTTGTAGGCAGAAGAGAGTGAGGGTGGGAGACAGCTGCCAGTGCTTCTGAAAGAGAGCTTAGTTTAGCCTCTATTGCCATGGATGAAA
>NW_008359096.1:0-855 GCF_000622305.1 Nannospalax galili | reverse complement strand
TCTTTTGCTGCTTTGAGTAGTCCGCTTTGTTCTGTACATTTGGTGTTTTTAATATGATATGTAGTGGGGAGTTTATTTTCTCCTCCTATTTGGTGTTCTATATGCTTCTTGTATTTGTATGGGGATGTCTTTCCTTAATTTCTGGAAATTCTCTTCTACAATCATGTTTAAGATCACGTCAACAACATTAACCTAAAATTCTTCTTCTTCCATTCCTATGATCCATAGATTTGGTCTTTTCATGGTGTCCCACATCTCTTGCATATTCTATACCTGTGTGTTTTTAAATTTTCCATAGTCTTTGCCTGAGTGGTCCAATTCTTCAACTTTACCCTCCAGGGTTGATATTCTGTCTTCCATTTCATTCATTCTAGAGGTGAGGCTTTTCCTTTTTGTTTCAAGTCAGCTTATTGAGTTTTGCACTTCCTTCTTCATTTCTGCCTGAGTTTTCTTCAATATTTCCATCTTTTTTGTGAATTCATTCAGAAGTTTACCGCTCTTATTTTACCTCTTTGATTTGTTTGTGTGTTCTTTAATTTCATTGAATTCCTTGATCATGTTTATGATTGTTCTTTTAAATTAAGTGCTCTGGGTTATCTTTAGGGGGTTTTCTTTGTAGAACTCCTATAGAATTGGTGGAATTTGGTTGGGACATAGTATTTTGGCTTTCCATTTCATGATTCTTTCGTTGTGGTTTTGGCATGTGAATTTCTTTTGTTATATATGATTCTGATATGAGAATTAAGTTGAAGTATGCTTATGTTTGTATTACCCAGGTGCCTAGATCCTTCCTTTATTGGTTAGGTAAAGCTGGTTGGTACAGGGTTCAAGTCCTCTCAGGATTAATTTGGAGTG
>NW_008359095.1:0-512 GCF_000622305.1 Nannospalax galili | reverse complement strand
CCTGTTGTTACCTTGGTGGGTAATTTAGCAAGTTATTGGAAGACACCTTCATATTGGAGTCAAGTTGCATGATCTTGCCTGGATGGGGGACAATTTTTATTATGGAAATTAGAATAAGAAGAACAGGTAAAAAAGGAATTAGGATACAGTAAATTTAAGGATGAGGCTGGAGAAATAGATATGCCTATGATGATAGGAGTAGGAAAATGGATAAACCCTATAGGACAAATAAAGATTCCCAAAAAAGCATTATTGCTGATATCCTCCCTGGCTATTGAAGCTGGGAAGCACTTTCCTTCTGTGGATCTTTGCCAATGAGTATGAAAAATGTGAAATAAGGAGGGGAGGAACCTTATGAGATTTTTGTAGCTTGGTTGACTGATGTAGTAACTAAGGTGATTCCCCAAGAAAAGGCCGCAGGATTAACTATTAAACAACTGGCCTTTGCAAACACTAATACGGCTTGTAAGGCACTACTCAGACCTGTGAGAAGACAGGGAACTCTTCCGGAT
>NW_008359094.1:0-329 GCF_000622305.1 Nannospalax galili | reverse complement strand
GTGGGCCGCCATGTGGGTGCCCTGACCCTGAACCCCTCGTCTGCAAGAGCCCCGTCGAGCAACCACTCCGTCGTTGCTCCAGCCCCCAGGAAAGAGATGTGTTTAAAGTCAGTTTCTGAGATGCTGCTCTTTTACAGGGAGAAAGGGTGGGAAACGGGGCTGGTGCCTGTCTGCTGGGACCCAGGCAGTATGCTCCTGGCCTGACAAGAGAAGATTTGGGGTGTGTAGAGGGCCTCACAGTTCTCCACCGAGTAGAAATATCAGGTCAGTGTTCGTCTCTGAGACCTGGGGATCTTGTGGGGATGCAGAGGTATTTTCTGTCTCCGTCC
>NW_008359093.1:1617894-1619271 GCF_000622305.1 Nannospalax galili | reverse complement strand
GGTGGATCTCTGTGAGTTCAAGGCCAGCCTGATCTACATAGTGAGTTCCGGTACAGCTGGGGCTACAGTAAGACCCTGTCTCAAAAAGATTGAAAAAAAAAACCCCAAAAAAAACCAAAAAACAAAACCTAAATGAAATGGATGAATTTCTAAAATCATGGCCACCACCAAAGTTAAACCAAGAGGAGATCAACAGCCTAAACAGACCCATAATTAATAAGAAAACTGAGACAGTAATACAAAACCTCCTGACTAAAAAAGAAGCCCAAGCTCGGATGGATTCACTGCAGAATTCTACCAGATATTCAAAGAAAATCTACAACCAATGCTGCTTAAATTATTCAAAAAGATATAAACAGAAGGAAGAAGGGGAACTCCCAAACTCCTTCCATGAGCCAGTATCACTCTGCTACCAAACCAGATAAAGATACAGCAAAAAAATAAAACTGAAGACCCATGTCCTTAATGAACATAGATGCAAATAACCACGAAAATGCTTGCAAATCACATACAGACACACATCAAAAAGATCACCTACCACAATCAAGTCAGCTTTATTACAGAGAGGCAGGGACGGTTCAACATACTCAGTATGTGTAATAAGTCAGTAAATGTAATAAAACATATAAATGTAAGTAAAGACAAAAACCATGTAGTCATCTCAATAGATGCAGAAAGGGCATTTGACAAAATCCAACATGCATTCATATTAAAAAGTCCTAGAGGTCATTGGCCTGGAGGGAACATACCTCAACATAATTAACACTATATATAACAAACCTATAGACAACATCACCCTAAATGGAGAAAAAATAGAAGCATTCCCATTAAAATCAGGAACCAGACAGGGCTGTCCACTATCTCCACTCCTTTTCAGTATAGTGCTTGAAACTCTTGCAAGAGAAGTGACCTCAACATAATTAACACTATATATAACAAACCTATAGACAACATCACCCTAAATGGAGAAAAAATAGAAGCATTCCCATTAAAATCAGGAACCAGACAGGGCTGTCCACTATCTCCACTCCTTTTCAGTATAGTGCTTGAAACTCTAGTATGAATGCACCCAATTTCAGCCACCTAATATTTGAGAAAGGTGCCAAGAACACATCTTGAGGAAAGATATCTTCAACAAACGGTGCTGGCAAAACAGGATTCCTATATGTAGAAGAATGAAATTAGACCCATATTTATCACCCTGCACAAAAATCACTCCAAATGGATCAAAGACCTCAATGTGAAACTGAAATGGTGAAGCCGGTGGAAGAATATATAGGCAGTACCTTACAACATACAGGTGCAGGAAAGGATTTTCTAAATTGGACTTTAGTCACTCAAGAATTAAGGTCAATAATTAACAAATCAGATCTTATT
>NW_008359093.1:1615720-1617011 GCF_000622305.1 Nannospalax galili | reverse complement strand
TATATATATATCAACCTCTACACTAATGTTCAAGGGACATGGTGGAAGAGGTGAAGAGGGGACAGAAAGATTGTAAGAACCAGAGGGACAAGATACTTTGTCCTAGTTAATACATTCTGGATATGGAAGGGTAGCTACCCCAATGAAATCTCTGCAGTGTGTTAGTCTAAGAAGAGCTGCATAATGACAAAACCAGATGACTTGACAAGGTAGATGGGGGAAATGTCATGGAGTCCCACCTCCAGATGAAGAGCTACAGTCAATCAATGGATGCTGAGAGAGGGAGAGTTTCCTCCAGGGATGAGAACCTGAGAATAAAGCCCAAGTGGGCAGCCATAAACACCACTAGATAAACTCGGTGCAATGTGCGTATGTGTGTGTGCCTTTTTATAAATGTATGTATATGAAACAATAATAATCAAAGAAGACAAATAACTCTGAGGGAGTGGGCTCATTGGAAGACTTAGAGGTGGCCAGGGACACTTGAAATTATTCCAAATGCAATATTCAGATATGAAACTCTCAAAAAAATAAAAAAAAAAGATGGTATATGATCAGAATGTGAATACAGTTTCAAGTCATAAGATGTTTAGACATCACTAAACCAAAGTTATAAAGGTACACTAGTAGATCTCTCAGGCTGAATCAGGAGCTCAGCAGTCAATGAGCATGCTGTGCCTTCTCTAGAGGTAACTCTCCAACAAATCAGCTGTATCAGGACATTTTGGGTTTGGTTGAGAGATCCTGCCAGTGTAAATTGGGTGAGGAGAGATCAGGCCTCAAGTGTGCATTCATTTACACATACACAAATACATCCACACAAATGCAAAACCATGCATACACATATGTGCCACACACACACACACACACACACACACACACACTCACATGAAAAATGGACAAAGAAAAGAGAAATAAGATATATGCTGTAGATATCCACTAGATTGTCAGCAACAACTGCAGCAGCACTGACAAGCGTGTGTGAGGTACGATGCCTAGAGAGCACCTAGAAAAATTGTGCATTGCTGTTAAGAATGCAAAAAAAGGGGGCTGGAGAGATGGCCCAGGAGTTAAGAGCACTGACTGCTCTCACAGAGGTCCTGGGTTTGATTCCCAGCACCCACATGGTGAATACGAACCATCCTTAACTCCAGTTCCAGCGGAATCCGAAGCCCTCTTCTGACCTCCGCAGCATTGCACAACACAGGTGCACTCACATACATGCAGGCAATACACATACACGTCAAATAAAAATAATAAATAAAATATTAAAATAATAACAATAAAATAT
>NW_008359093.1:1612492-1613904 GCF_000622305.1 Nannospalax galili | reverse complement strand
TCTTACCCCACACCACCATTCACACGGGCTCCTCAGGAGCAAAACCACAGGAAATCAATAGACTCTTGCATGCTGGCACAGGTCTTTTTTGGTGTTTGAGGCTCCTCTAAAAAGCACTTGTGCTTAAATCCCATCCTTCCCACCCACCCTTCATCTCCATCCTCTCAACCTGTGCACATGCTGGGTTCATCTTTCTCATAGAGCAGCTACTGAGTGATAGATTGTGTGGGAGCTGGGAAACCAACACAGCCTTAGATTTTCCCTCCCTGAACTCCAGCACAGAGGAGGGTGGGTTCCACACTGGGTCCCTATCTCAGAAAATGTCACTTATGAGATCATCCTCATTCTCCCTCCATATTAGGGTCCCCTCCTGTGATAACATGGAAATAGAACAGCTCCTGGCTGCCCCTGCGGTCCTCGTGCACCCTATGTCTACAGACATCAAGCTGCTTCTCCCTGCCCTCAATGTCACACAGACCCCAATGGTCTATTCTCATAGTTGTCTCCACATGCTCAGACAAGCTGGCCCAGGACCCTGACAGGGTGTTTGTTCAGGGTTTTTCTTGGACTTAGGACCAAGGCTTGTTTAGGAGACAGCTGCTGACATCTCCTTGTGAGGGACTGTAACTGCCCTCTGGTTTCTGCCGGGGAACCCCTGTTTCACAGCTTATGAATCCAGTCACCTTTGAAGCAAGTCATTTGTCCCAATTTAATGCAGGGACTCCTGAATCAGAGAAGAAATAGATTCACTATGCTGAGTCCCAGAAAAGGTATTATGTCATGTATAAAGAAGCATGAAATGCCAAAAAAGCAAATACAAATGAAATGAAGAAGGGGTGGGGTGTGGGTCCCTCAAAGAACATCTGTCTCAACTCCTTGGGTGAGGTGCTAAATATGTTGTTCAGTGATAGACCGCTTGCCTAGAACACACTGCTGTGGATCTGTGGGGTGTGGAACAGTAGTTCTGTGACTGTCTACCAATTATGGTCCTGGGCTTAGCCCAGACAAACTCAGATCCTCTGAGTTTGGTTACACAATAGCTATGAGATGGAAGCAACCTAAGTGTCCTTCAGCTGACGAGTGTATAGTGAAAGTGTGGTCCATTTACACAATGGAGTTCTACTCAGAAGTAAAGAAAAGGAACCATGGAGGTAAAGGAAAAGAAAGAACCTGTGGTATTTAAGTGAGATGGGGAGGGAGGGCTATAAAAGGAACCTTGGTGATAAAGGGAAAGAAGGAGATCAAGAGAGGTGGGCCCATAGGAGACTGGAATTATCAAGGTAGAAATGAAGGAAATGGGGACACTTTAGATGGAAAAACCATGACAGAAGTGTTAGAGAGAGTGAGAAAGAGAGAAAGAAAGAAAGAAAGAAAGAAAGAAAGAAAGAAAGAAAGAAAGAAAGAAAGAAAAC
>NW_008359093.1:1607849-1612349 GCF_000622305.1 Nannospalax galili | reverse complement strand
ACAGACCACTTCTCTTCCCTCACATCTTATCACTATGCAAATTTGGTTCTAATAGTAGATGGATAATACAGAGAGACAGATTCTTCCAGACAGCTGATCTCTCATCATGAACTCTCATGAACTTACAGCAATAGCGACAGCATGCAAAAATCCTATTCAGGTCAAACCAGACAAAAATCCCACCATAGTCATGGGGAAATGTGCAAGAAATTGCAATCCTGGGACTGGAGAGAATGCCTAGTGTTTCAGAGCTCTGGCTCTTGTTGCAGAAAACCCAGGTTCGATTCCCAGCATATACATGATGGCTAGCAAATATCTGCATCTTAAGTTAGAGGGGATCCCACACTCACTTCTGACCTCTATGGGCATTACAGCACAAGGGCGGGTTTACACACATGCACACAATACACTCAAACACATAAAAAATAAAAATAATAAGTAAAATATTTTTTTAAAGTTTGCTCAATAGAAGGAAACTCAAGTGTGGTACTGTAAATATAAACAAATATACATGGCTGGAGAGGCCATCGGTCTTAGAGAAAACTCTAAAACTGTCACATCCCTAGACTAATGTAAGTTCTTACTATGTACAAAATATGTATCCTTACATTTACAGACAAATATCCGAATCACCACTCATTAAAGAAACTTCTTTTGCACAAGGCAGAGACTGTTAATGAGTACCACAACTGGTCACACAGAGACATTGTCTATTAACTACCCAGGCCTAAGTGACACATCTGTGATGCAACCTCTACACCTAAGGCTCACAGAACAAAGAACAGGGGTAAAACAGGCACTAATGAATCTCTCAGTTCTCATTAATGAATCTCCATCCATGCAACAGAGGGCCAGGAAGAGAAAAGGTCACAAATGACCAAAGTATAGAGACTAAGAGTCTGCAGAATGCTGGTTCTTGGACAGGATTCCTATATTAAACTTCACCAACCTAGGGCACATGGAACATTGCAGAAGAGGGGTCAGAAAGATTGTAAGAGCCAGGGAGGAGGTGCATGACCATGTGGAAACGAAGTACTACAAGTTCCTGTTCATATGATTCTACAGCAATGGTGTCAGCATGCACAAGACCTATGCAAATTCATACAGACAAAAATCCAGCATAGAACTGGGGAAATGGACAGAAGACCCCGATCTTAGCTAAAGAAATATTGGTAACAAATTATTGCTAGGTGAGGAAAAGCTGATCTTCCTAAAGCTGGCTAGATAAGCTGGCTAGACCTCAGTGGGACACAAGAGGCCTTAACACAAATTACAGAATGTATGAACTCCAGTGGAGGGGCTGTGGTAGGGTGCCAGTGGGGATCGAGTATGGATTATTAAGATTGATTGAGGTGTTCTGTATGAAATACACAAAAATTCAATAAAAACCAAAAAATGAATAAATAAATAAAAAGATATAGAGGATTGTTGTATTCTATTTTCGTATATTGGATTGGCTTTCCTACTTTATTCACTTCTTTGTGCTTTTTTCTTTTGGAATATATTTGTGTCTTCTTTGGGTTGTTTGAACATAACTATAATTATTGTGTTGTGTTCCAGATCACTTAAGTTAGTGCCTATTACTATCAAATCTGGAATCTTTGGAGGAGGCTTGTTATCCTGATTTTTGTGTTGTTTTTTTTTTTTTTTCGGGACTGGGATTTCCCTACCTGCATTTAGTTTGTTAGTTGAGTTTTCCTTTCTTCCATTTTTGTGCCAATCATCCATTCCTTGTTCAGAAGTGGACTAATTCATAGTATGGCGGAGATTTTGATTTGCTCTTTTGGTCTTGCATTGAGGGCTACATGCTCTGTACTTAAGTCTTCCATGTGTTGGTCCTGTCTGGTCCCTAAGGCTGCTCGGTCAAGGTGCTTGGAGTGAATGTCTACTAGCATTGTGAACTGGTCCTTGGTCTCAAGGCCACATGGGACAGCTAGAGAATCCCTGCCAGGCAGCTGGCTAGGATATTTTGAGTTTCAAATGGAGGTAAATGGTCTGGAGGGAGGCAGCAGTGCCTGGCAAGTAGCTGTGGACTTTTGGACATATCAACTGGACGGAAATGGGGAGGAAAGAGTAGATTTCCTGCTTGAGCCTCCGAGTCAAGTGGGGAAACTGTAGATTCCAAGTTATGCAGTGATCTGGGGATTTGCCAGTCCTAAATGGAGGACGAGCAGACAGGAGGAAGCAGAGGTCCTGCCAGGATGGCAGCAATGAGGATATGTGGGAGACCTTAATGGAGCAGGTTTGGGGGAGATGTCTCATTACCATAGGTGGGGCTCAGTGCCAACCAAGGCACCTAGAGTGTCCCTAGTGTTAGCCTGGCTGGTTTCTGGGTGTCTAGGAAGGAGAAATGGAGACTGGGAATAGGAGGCGGTCCTAGGCTGGCAACCCGTAGGACATTTGGATTACCCAAAGACACTATGTCTATAAGGGGAGATTTAGTTCCCTAACTTAGTCTCAAGTGTAGGGATGGCATGCCCTGGGGCAAGATGAGCCCAAAACTTTTAAGTCAAAGCTATGTTCTCCGCTAAAGGGAGGGCGCTGAAAACAGAAGCTCTGATAACCCCTCTTGTAGAACACTGCAGGGCTGTCAAGAGAAAAGCAGCCACGTCCAAAGTTTAAGCTTCTTGCTCTGAGGGAAATAATCGTGGTCAACAGTCCTTAGTCCACCTCCTTGTCCTCAACATAACTCAGCTATCATTAACTAAGAGATTAGGCCAGGTTAAAGGTTTACTCCTGGACTAAAAGCTAAAAGTTTACCATGCTTTTGGCCCTAAGAAAGAAAACATTGTGGCCAATAAATTACCAAATAGGCACCGGTAACCCTGAGTAAAAGTTCAAGCATCCTGCTTTCCAAACAACCCCTAGCTGGCACCAACTAAAAAGCTATATCTCCTGTTTCTTTATGCCCTAAATCTTTGTATGTAACTGTCAAACCCCATGTGACTGACAGTTCCTTGTATAAAAACCTTTCAAATTTTTCAATAAACAACTTGTGGTAAAGAAAAGAACATGTCCCAGTGTCCAGGACTCTGTCACCAGTTGGTATCACTGCAGCCAATGAAACGAGGCTCCCCACCTAGCAAGGCAGACTTGGGTCTCTACACTCAAGGCCATTTGGGACCACTGAGAGAACATGGGGTCAGGGCTCCAATCTAGTAGGGACAGGTACATTTTTTCTGACTCTGAGCCTAAGAAAACAAGTTATATCACAGCAAACAGGCTTGATGTTTCATAGCTTATAGAAGGTAATGAATGAATCACTAGATTTTTCTCCTCAATTACCACCTCCTCACCTCTTTAAGTCCTTGTTCCTATTTGATTGACAAATATTACATGAATTATACTGAAGGGATGTAAAGAAATATGTACTCAGCCACTATAGAAGGCTTCAGCAGACCAAGCAAAGGGTTCCTTTCAAGACAAGATGAGTGAATCAAGGAGTTTATTGAACTCTTATCAACTCACTGCGGAGTCAAAGGCAGCTGTGCCACTGGGCCTTCTCTTAAGTATATAATTTTCAGTTATAGCACAGAAGAGTTCCACGTAACACATGGACATCTCATAAAAATGTGCACCATATAATAGTCACCTCTGAAACCCAGATGACTCACAAAGTGTCTTACTACAGGAAAATGTCACTGGGCAGCACAAATTCAGCTACACCACTGAAGAGTCACTAGTCTTAGCTCACCGTTTATTTTCCATATAATCTCAGGGACTGGGGTGCCATCATGAGGACTTTTTGAAAGCTAAGTTGCCTTGTGAATATCATGATCCTCCCTTCTACTGCAACAGAAATGTTACTGGACAGGAATTTATGAAAATCTCCTCTGTTGATGCCATCTGCTCTGACTCAAGACAGAAGAGAAACAACTACATAATAGTATCACATGAATAACAGTACCAGTGCAGTTCTGTTTAGGAAGACATGATGGGACCCACAACTGCCTTTTCTCTGTAGATTAAAGAATGAATATCATGGATTTTGAAGATGGGTCTGGGTAAAATGTACCATGCACAAATGTAAAACAGGACATAAAACGTTTGGCATGGGCATTCTGCCTATAATCCCAGTGTGGGAAGTAGAGTCGGGACTATCACTGACCAGACAATCTAACTAATTGGTGGGCTCCAGTTTCAGCTGGACACACTGTCTCAAAATATAGGATGGGGAGAAAGAGAGAAAGAAGCTCCCTTTTGATCTCTTACCTTAACACAAAAATGGACATATGTGTACAGCCACACCCACCTGCACATACAAACATATCATGAGCATGCATGCAAAAACACACTTGCATACATACACACACACGTACACACACACACGAGTGACCATGAATTACTTCCAGCCCTATAATCTCTACTTTTAAAGAGCATTTCACATATATATTTCAAATCTCTATCAAGAACTTTGATCACTACAACCATTATATATTATTGTTAAGGGCACATGTGTAGGTATAAACCATGAATTAAGGTCTGTAATATTTAAGGTAG
>NW_008359093.1:1559355-1607437 GCF_000622305.1 Nannospalax galili | reverse complement strand
TCTTTGAAAACATGTAATTCTCAGTAGTGACTGGGAAGAAGTAAACTGTGAAATAACTTTACTATTCTTCATTAGTAAAAATGGGGAGATGGTAGGGTAGCAGGTTGTTAAAACTGTATTAAAACCCCTCAAACTTGTCATTTTCTCATGTGCATAAAACTCATAAAGGGTGACAAAGTTGTTTCCCCAAAAAAAGAACACAAAGCAGCTTGCCAGCAACAGGATGTTCTCAGTAGCTTTGCATTCGGGAGATGACTGGGAGGAAAGGCTTGGGCTGTGGAGACGCTGGACTACCTTATGGTGTCTATAGAGGAGAATCACCATGTAGAGGCTGGTCCACATCATAAGGGTCACAAAGAAGAGATCTTGAATCAGTATGATACTCAAAAAGAATTCGGGTTTGATGTTCCCAAATTCTGTTGCTTCACAGTAAGCTTGTGAATATCCATGATCGACTTGAGAGCCATTCGTTTTGGCTACCACAGTCTCAATGACACGCACATAGATGATCAGGTTGATGAACCAGGAAAACAAGAAGTGTCACCTTTGGGCCGGAAATTGAAAGGAGTTGAACATTTCACCAACTGCTTTTCATCCTGAACTGTGAGTCAGCAAATTTCCAATAAATATCATTTAGAAATAATTTTATGGCACAGTCCATTTATTGATCATTTTGGCCTGATGAACCTGAAGGGTCTTTACAATCATGTTTCCGAGGGACACCATCTTGGGAATAGTTCTCATAGCTCAGTTTTGTGTTGGTATCACAAGGAACTCATTACTCTTCATTTTTTATATTTACACTTTTTCTTTAAACCTCATGTTAAGAGGCCAATAGATTCGATTTTCATGCACCTGACCATAGTCAATATAGTGATGGTTATATTCACACTGATACCAGATATGTCAACTTTTGGAGTACGTCGTTTTCTGGATGATGTTGATTGTAAGGTAATTATGTATGTATTCAGAGTTACTCGGGCCCTTACCATCTGCACCATCTGTATTCTGAGCACATTTCAAGCCACCACCATCACTCCCAGTAATTCCAAGTGGGCGTGGCTTAAGCCTAAACTCTCCACGTGGACTTTTCCCTCCTTTGTTTGCTTGTGGCTCATCAACATGCTCATCTGTAGTGTTATAGTTGAAATGGTAAAAGCCAGAAGCAATTTCACTTTTGTTGGTAATGGATATTATCATGGTTATTGTCTAAACAGTCTGGGAACCACAATTCAGGGTCATTTTTAAGTATCATACTGATTTGAGACCTTTTCTTTGTGGTCCTCACGATGTGGACCAGCCTCTACATGGTGACTGTCCTCTACAGACACCATAGGAGAGCCCATCACCGCCATGGGTCAAGACTCTCCCCCAAGTCTTTTCCTGAGCAGAAAGCCACTCGTGACATCCTGTGGCTGGTAAGCTGCTTTGTGTTCTTTTACTGGTTGAACAATTTTGTCACTCTTTATGGGTTTTATTGGCCTGTGAAAATCGCAATATTGGATGGAATTAATGCAATTTTTGTGTCATCCTTCCCAACCCTCTGCCCTTTTTTACTAATAAAGAATAAAAAAATTACTTTGCAATTTGCTTCTTCCCTTCCTATATTGAAAATTCACTGCTTTAGAAGTGCATTCAATGGCTGAACTGAATCTCACACTTTCACATCAGTGTCTTAATGATTTATATGAGAAAACCAAATTTATGTGGAACTTGAATATCTGATATGACCTGTCATAATATAGACATTTTGTCTATTAGTAAAATTTAGATATTTAAATTTGACACAAATAGAAGTCCATGTATATAATTGTAATAATTTCCACATTTATAAACCAAATTATGACACTTTGAGGAAAAGTAATATATTTTATAGACTCTTAATAGTATTCTAGTCTTTGAGCTTTCTTTATTAAAATACTAGCAGCAAATTTACAAAAACATTTGAGCTTTACAATTATCTACATACTGTGATTTTATTTTAAATCAATTTCAATTAAAACCTGTTTTCTTACCTTTAATTTTTTCATGTAGTTCACATTCCAGGATGGTAACCAAGAAAATTAAAAATGTTTTGATACCACAATATTCATGTTGTAAATAATTAGTGCACTTTATATTATTGGTATTGTTTAAAGTATGCAAATCCTTAGAGCTAATCAACAACTGTCTAATTGGATTTAAGGCCTGTCAATGGGAGGGAATTAGTGCGTGTTACTATAAACATAGCCAAGTACACATGGCTGGAGAAGTCATGGACAAAAGAGAACAACATACGTCTACCACTTTCTTAGACCAAAATAACTTCTTACTATATTCTAAGTATGTATCGTTATATTTATAGATAAGTGAACCACTCATCAAAAAGGCTTATTAAGCTTTTTGCAACAGATGGAGACTTGTCCAAAGTTCCAAAATGGGGTAAGAATTTTGAAAATATTCTTATTTCTTCTCTGAGAATTCCATACACTGCTATTTGATCATGTTTCCCTCTAACTCTTCCCAGATCCACCCCTACCTCCCCGGCCACCCAAATCTGTGTTTACTTTTCCCCATAGAATCAAATGTGTGTCGCCAAAGTACTCTTGGCAGCTGTGCCCTGGAACATAGTGAACTGAGCAGGTGTCATACCCTCAAGGAAAACTGATTCTTCCTGTTCCCATAGCCACCAAATGTGAAAGGCTCCTCAGCTAAGAACGGGACTTCCTGCCCACCTCCCTGCTCCATGCTGGTGCTTTGTGTGACTTCAGCTTGAGTAGGTGGTGTGCTTGCCCTCAAAATGACTGTGAGTTTATATGTGCAACTCTTCTGTTGTCTGGAAACCCCATTTCCTTGTAGTCTTCCGATCTTTCTTTTCCCTTTCCAGGAAGATTTCTGAATCTTAGGAGAGGGGTGTGATATAAATATCCAATTTAGAGTTGATCACTCCACAGTTTCTTACTCTGTTTGTTACCCAGTTGTATATTTTATAAAGTGTCTGTTTTAAGGGACTTCTTTTATCCCTTCAACAGATAAATTTTCTTATCTTAAATATTGCAATCATTATTTTGAAGAATATATGTACATTAGCATTTTTGAAAGAAATTTATAACAATGAGATGTGAAAATGAATGCTGTTTCTTATGTAAGAAAATATGTAAATATTGAAATTGTTGTAAAACTAGAGGTTCTTGGAAGTACTAAACTTGGGGTGGTAATTTGTTCTGTAATGTACAGAGGAATGCAAGAGTGGGTCATTTCACATCTTCCTAAATGTAACAGCATCGGTATAACTTTACATATGTGATGCAGGTATGAAGCTGTATTCTCCAGGTTGAATGTGATTCAAACCAGTTATGATCACCCACAGAAGTGCCTTATGAAATTATTCTTCCTGAGAAATTCTTCTTCTTGATGTTCACAAGGCTCACTACTTTAAAAGGAACATGCAGAGGACTCCAGTGGTGCTGCCTCTACTTTCCCCAGTAACACTTTTCAGTGCTAAAACTATTTGTGTATTTTCCCACTTGCAGATTGCATTCATTATTGGTGTAAAGTACCATGAATCATGTATGTTATGGGTGAATCTCTTCACTGGTTTAATTGACTATAAGTTGACCAAGGGATATCATTGGGACATACATGACTTTGACCCATTCACCTGTAATGAAATCTCTCACAATAGCTAAGAGATGGACGCAACTTAACTGTCCCTCAACTAACAAGTGGACAATGAAAATGTGGTACATTTACACAATGGAGTTCTACTCAGTGGTAAATAAAGATGAAATTTTCAGGTAAATGTATGGAACTAGAAACTTTTAAATTAAGTGAAATAACATAGACTCAGGAAAACAAATGACATATGTTCTCTCTCATATGTGGATCCTCACACGAAATCCTTATAAACAGACATTCCAGTCACCACTCATCAAAGAAGCTCATTTTGCACCAGTCATAGACAATTACCAAGTACCACAACTGGTCACACATGGACATGATCTATTAATTGCCCAGGCCTAAGGGACACATCTACAATTCAACCTCCACACCTAAGACTCATGGAACATAGAACGAGGATAAAGAAGAGGACACTAATGAATCTCTCAGTTCTCAATTATGAAGCTCCCTCATGCAGCAGAGAGCCAGGAACATAAAAGGTCACAAATGGCCAAAGTGTAGACATCAAGAGTCTACTAAATAATGGTCCTTGGACATGACCCCTTTTTTAAACTTCACCCACCCAAAGCTCAGGGACCATCATAGAAGAGGGGGCCGAAAGATTGTAAGAGTCAAAGAGGAGATGTGTGATCATATGGAAACAGGGTCCTACGAGCTCCTGGGAACCTGCTCATATCATTCTATGGCAAT
Source organism: Nannospalax galili (assembly GCF_000622305.1). NCBI lineage: Eukaryota > Metazoa > Chordata > Mammalia > Rodentia > Spalacidae > Nannospalax > Nannospalax galili. The sequence goes on along the minus strand of NW_008359093.1, from coordinate 1,603,087 downwards.
GATGTCGGCATACACAAGTCCTATGCAAACTCAGGCAGACAATAACTCAGCATAGAACTCAGAAAACGAACAGCAGACCCCCATCTTATCTGAAGGAATGTTGGCATCTGATTGCCACTGGATGAAGAAGAGCTGATCTTCCTAAAACAAGGGACTCTAGATAGGCTGACTAGGCTCAGTGGACCCACTTGCACTGGTGAACGGCTGGGAACAACGACAATACAGTGGGCCTTAACAGGGAATATATGGACTCCAGTCAGGGCGGGGAGCTATGGGAGGGTACCAGTGGGTATGGGGTATAAAAATGATCAAGTTTGTTTGAGATGTTCTGTATGAAATGCTTTGTTAAATTCAGCCTTCCCAAAGCAATTTATTCACTTCTTTATAAATTGCTTTATCCTACGATTTAACTGTTTATATCCTCAGTGCTGTATTGTTTCAAATTTGTTTTGTAACTACATTAAAACCATCCCTTAAAATAAAATTATAAAGTAAAAAAATAAAAAATTATATCAGCAAGATGGGCTTGGAGGACGTCCTGTGATCCGTTGCCACCTTCTTTTCCTGGGGTGAGCAGGTGTTTCTTTACATAACCTGAGTGAAGGACACGTGAGCATTGACAAACAAACAGACTCAAAGGTGAACTGGGTGGAGCCTTAGCCAATAACCCTAGCATGGCCATCTTCATCCATGTGCTGCCAGAGGACAGGCCTCCTTTCTCTGGCAGAAGTTGTATGACCTGTGATATGGGTGATAAGAAATTCCATAGAGACCATGCGTCTGCAGAGAGGTAACAAGGCTACCGAACAGAAATGAAACTTGAAAAGGACGGTGAGTCGACCTTCAGTCTTAGCTCTGATTTTGCAGGTGAACTGAATGGGGAGGGGGGTGAAGATGGACAAGTCCACCAGGCTGCTGCCTTCTTTTCATTTAGTTTTATTTTTTAAACGTTTTATTTACAATTTTCATTTTCTGTGTATGACTGCACTGCATGCATGTGTGTAAGTGCACCCATGTCATGCAGTGCCCACAGAGGTCAGAAGAGGGCGTTGGATTCTCCTGATACTGGAGTTCTGGATGGTTGTTAGCCACCATGTGCATGCTGGGAAATGAACCAGGGTCTGCTGAAAGAGCAACCACTGCCCTTAACCACTGAGCCATGTCTCCAGCCTCTATTTATTTTTATTTCATGTGTATGAGTGCTATGCCTGCATGTGTATAAGTGCACCATGTCATGCAGTACCCATGGAGGACAGAAGAGGGTATCGAATTCCCTGGAACTGGAGTTATGGATGATTGTTAGCTGCCATGTGGGTGCTTGGATAGAAACCTGGGTCTTCTCTAAGAATAGCCAGCACTCTTAACCATCTCTAGCCCCCCATGCTGTCCCTTATGCCTGGTGGAGATAAGGGGAAGAGAGCACACATTAGAGCTCTGCTAATTCATCTCCCCTGGGACTTAACAGTGATGAGGGGAAACCAAGGTATAATTGGTAAAAAAAATTTTAAAAACCCCTTCCAGGCCTGATAATTAATACAGAAAAGGGCCAAGCAGTGAAATAATCATGAGGTCAATCAGAAAAACAAGTATCAGACCAGGTGTGGTGGTGCACGTGTTTAATTCCTGTACTCACGAGGCAGAGGCAGGCTGATCTCTATGAGATTGAGGCCAGCCTGGTCTATACAGTGAGTGCCAGACTAGCTGTGACTACAGGCTACCCTGTCTAAAAGAAACTAAAAACAGCAAATGTAGCAAAACTTGTATTGAGCTGGAGTTCCTAGGGAAAAATGACCCCCCAAATCTTTGACGGCAAAACTCTGGAAGATCTTTAAACTGCTTGAACAATAGTCTACTAAAGGTGTTAATGACACAAAGCTCAGGTTATTCCCCACTACATCCTCCAGTGGAAGAAACAAGGATTTGAAAAACTTCCAGCCATTCCCTAAATAGGATACCCAAGGTTATCAGAATTTAGTTGCCATGAAGGACAATTAGAGCCCCTAATTCAAATTGTGGGTTCCTTAATTACCTACTAAAGTGAAGAAATCTTGGGATTTGGTGAATAGAAGTTGCCAAGTGTTCCTTACTTCATAGCAGCCTGCAGAAGCATCAGGGGCAACAGGCAGCACTGTTGAATTAAATGGCATCTTACATCAAATGGACCTAACAGACATCTACAGAATATTCTACCCAAGCACCAAAGAATACACTTACTACTCAGCAGTCCATGCAAGTTATTCTAAAATTGACCACATTCTGGAGCACAAAACCCCCCACAAACACAAAAATTGAAATAATTCAATGCCTTCTATCAGACCACAGTGTAATAAAGCTTATAATTAACTGCAAAAGAAGCTCTAGTAACTACACAAATACATGGAGGTTAGACAACACTCCTGAGTGATGAATGGGTCAATGAAGAAATTAAGAAATAAAAATATTCCTGGAAGAAAATGAAAATGAGAATACAATACAACAAAGCCTTTGGGACACCTTAAAAGCAGTCCTAAGAGAGAAGTTAATAGCTCTTGGTGCCTACATTAAAAAATCAGAATAAGCACATGTAAATAACTTGGCAGTACAACTCAAGAGTCTGGAAAGGCAAAAACAAACCAACCTCAAGCCTAGTGGACAGATGAAATAACAAAAATCGGAGCAGGAATAAATGAAATAGAAACAAAGAAAGACAAAAAAATGAATGAATCTAAGACCTCATTCCTTGAAAGGTTAAATAGGTACATAGAATCTTAGCCCAGTTAACCAAAAGAAAGAAAGGGCAAATCCAGATCAACAAAATCGAAGATGAAAGGGGAAACATCACAATAGACTCCCCACCCCCCGCAAAAAATTCAAAACATTGCAAGGGAATATATTAAATACCTATACTCCATTAAATTTGAAAATCTAAAAGAAATGAAAAAATTTCTAAATCATGGTCACTACCAAAGCTGAGATGAGATCAACAACATAAACAGACCCATAAGAAATAAGGAAATTGAAAAAGTAATACAAAATCTCTCAGCTAAAAAAGCCCAGGCCCAGATGAATTCACAGTGGAATTCTACCAGATATTCAAAGAAGATCTACAACCAATACTGCTTAAATCACTTAAAAAGATATAAACAGAGAGAGAACTCCCAAACTCCTTCTATGAAGCCAGTATCACACTAATATCAAAAATAGGTAAAGATACAACGAAGAAAGGAAATCATAGACCCATATCCTTAATGAAGATAGATACTCACAAGGCACATACAAGCACACATGAAATAGATCATCCACCACAATCAAGTTGGCTTTATTCCAGAGATGCAGGGATGGTTCAATATATGTAAGTCTATAATGTAAAAAAAAAAAAAAAACCAAACATGTAAATGGACTTAAAAACAAAAACCACATGGTCATTTCAATTCATGCAGCAAAAGACCTTTGACAAAATCCAACATGAATTCATGTTAAAATTCCTAGAAGGAATTGGTCTGGAGGGATCACACCTCAACATACATGGTTGGCCTCCATGGTCGTTTAGAACTGGGAATAGTTTGGTCCAGGGTCTTCTGAATTTCATAGTTTTCATGAAAAGTCAGCTGTAATTCTGATAGCTTTTCCTTTATATTTAACTTGCTGTTTATCCGCTAGCAGTTTTCAGTACCCTGTCTTTGTTCTATACATTTAATGTTTTTGCTATGATATGTCATGGGGTCATTCTGTTCTGTTCATGTCTAATTGGTGTTCTAAGTGCTTCTTGAATCTCTATAGCTATATCATACCTTAATTTATGGAAGTTTTCTGTAATTCTGTAGAAAATCTGTTCAATGCCATTGGCCTGTGATTCTTCTCCTGCCTGTATGCTTATAATTCATAGATTTGGTCTTTTCATATTGTCCCATATTTTGTGACTGTTCCATTCCTGTGGGGGGGGTGAATTTTTCATAGTCTTTGCTTAAGGAGTCCAGATCTTTAACTTTATCATCCAGTTTTGACATTCCATTTTCCATTTCATTCATTCTCCTTGTGAGACTTTCTCCTGCTGTCTCTAATGGTTTGTTGAGTTTTTCAATCCTTTATTCATTTCTTTGGGTTTTCATCACTATTTCTCTTTTGTGAATTCACTTTTCACACTATGAATTGATTTGATATTTCATTAAGCCTCATATTTGTACATTCTTGGACTTCCATCATAAGTTTATGCCTTTCCTCTTTGAGTTCTTTGAGTTGTTTGTGTTTTCTTCAAGTTCTTTGATCATGTTCATCATTGTTCTTTTAAATTCCACGTCCTGGGGTTCTTCATGGTGGTTCTCATTGCAGTGCACTTCTGTAGGACCAGTGTGTTTTGTTGGGGACATATTTTCTTGTTTTTTCATATTGTTTGTGTTTTTCCATTGTTGTTTGGGCATATGGGTGTTCATTATTGCTTATGTGTCCAACAGGAACTTCTACTCTGGTTTTGTTTAGTTTAGTTTTGGTCTGTTAATATTGTTTACGTAGCTTAGTTACTTTTTTCATGTATGGAAGATAAGTTGGTAGGTGTTTCAAGTTCTTGCAGAGTAGTAGATTGGTCTGGGTGGATGGTGGGACAGGGTAGTAGGTAGGTTGGTGAGGTTACTAGGAGGACTGGTCTCTGCCTGTTGGATCAGGAGCCAGTGAAGTCTGTGCCAGGGAGTTTAGATAGCCTGGAATAGGAAGCTAATCCAGGGATCTGAGGGGAAGGAATTGGAGCCTGCCTAGGTCCAAGGCTGACAGGGGACAGGTTTATTTATTCCTTTTATTTTATGTGTATGAACATATTGTCTGTATAAGTGCACCCATGTGGTACAGCCTCCATACAGGTCATAAGAGGTTGTCAGATCCCCTGGAACTGGAATTACGGGTGGTTGTCAGCCACTGTGTGGGTGCTGGAACTGAAGTCAGTTCCTCTGAAAGAAAAGGAGGTGTCCTTAAATGTGAGCCATCTCTCCAACCCCAAGACTTAAATTTTTCATTGAGGAGATCTGTAATATCTTTGATCATATTTGTTCTTAAATATTTTAACGTTTTTGAGGGTAGTATCAGTGGGAGGGTTTCCTTGAATGTTTTTCTGATTGCTTGTTTTTAATATATAGAAAGGCTACTGATTTTTAAGTTGATTTTATAACCTGCCACTTAATTGAAAGTATTAATTATTTCTAGCAGTTTTCTGGTGGAAGTTTGGGGATCTTTTATATATAATATCACATCCTCTACAAATAGTGATAATTTATCCAGTAAAGCATTTGTTCCCAGATCTCCTTCAGTGCAAAATTCATCCACTGGAATCTAGTCAGCCTATCTAGAGATCGTTGCTATGGCCTACTTTCCCTCACCCAGTAGTGATCAGTCTCCAATAATTCCTGTCCTGCCACCCATTTCCTTCACAACACTCTGGGCCTTTGTCTGAGTGAGTTGGCATGGGTCCTGTGCTCAATGCCACTATTGCCATAAGTTAACGTGTGAAAGCTTTCAGTGGCCTGAAAGTATCTGATTCCCTGTGTTCGTGGACCAACCCTGGCTCTTAAATCTTTCCACTCCCTCTTCCACAATTGTCCATGAGCTGTGGTTGGAGAGTCCTATCCAAGGGCACACACTCGGACAGTCTCTTATTCTTTAAAAGTTGGATAGTTGCCTTTTCTGCACATCACACTCTATTGTATAACGAAGCTTCACTGGTAAAAGTTGAGGGCTGCACTACTTTTCATCTTTTTTTGGAAAATCATACGAGTTTATTGGGCTTGCTAACAGTGCATGGGTTGGGGGTTTATTTACAGAAAAGTGGGTGATCCCCCTCCCCATTTACGGTTGCGTTAGAAATCCATACTCAAACATAGATCCTGTGACTTCCTGAAAGTTGCACAATATGGCGAGAGAGGTGCCTCATGGCATTCTTGGATTATATATGCTTAGCCCCATCCACCTTATGCAGCTAAAAGAGGACTGATTGGGTGCGAGAGGTAACTGACTCCCGCGTTGACTCCTTGACCAGCGTGGGAAGGTGTGACTATAGCTTGCTGCCATAGCGGTCAGAGGACACTTCCAGGTAACACTCCACCCCTTCCTCTGCTCTTACATTCTTTCCACCAACCTTTTTCACAAAGGTCCCTGAGCCTTAGAGGGAGTGATAGGTGTGGGTTGATCTTCTTCCCATTGTGGCAAGTCGCTGAACTTTTGGATCTCTGCATCATCTGTTTTCCATGGGCTGTTGGCCCATTTCAGTGGTATTCCATCTATATACCAAAGTGGAGGCAAGATCCAGGCACTCTCAGGCAATCTGCTGAGCTCTCAGCTCCTACACCAGGTGGAGGCTGGATCAGGCACTCTCAGGACGCCTGCTAACTTCTCAGCCCCTATCCTCCTGTAGGGCAGAGAGGTCTATCCCTGGGGAAGTGGTGGGGGGGTGGGGCTCGTGTACTCCCAGTTTGGGGATTGGGGTGTGATTTGGGGAATCACCACCATTCAGAGGCCAGGTCCAAGAACTCTCAGGTGGTCTGCTGAGTTCTCAGCCCCTAAACCAGGCAGAGGCCAGAATCAGGTACTCTCAGGCAGTCCTTTCCTTATTTGTAATGGGTCTATTTATGCTGTTGATCTCTTCTTGGTTTATTTTTGGTGGTTTCTGTGATTTTGGAAATTCATCCATTTCTTTTAGGTTTCCAAATTTAATGGAGTATAGGTTTTTAAAGTATTCCCTTATAATGTTTTCCATTTTGTTTTGTTTTTGTTTTTGTTTTTGTTTTCTTTGGTGTCTGTTGTGATGTTTCCCCTTTTGTCTCAGATTTTGTTAATTTGGATTTTACCTTTCTTTTGATTAACTGGGATAAGGGTCTATCTATCTTGCTTAACTTTTCAAAGAATCATCTCTTAGATTATTGATTCTTTGAATTGTTTTCTTTGTTTCTATTTCATTAATTTCTGCTCCAATTTTTATTTCTTCCCATCTGTTAGGTTTGTGGTTCCTTTTTCTTGCCTTTCCAGAGGCTTGAGTTGTACTGTTAAGTTGTTTATATGTGCTCTTTCTGATTTTTTTAATGTAGGCACTAAGAGCTTTTAACTTTCCTTTTAGGACTGATTTTAAAATGCCCCAGAGTTTTGTTGTGTTGTATTATCATTTTCATTTAATACCAGGAATAATTTTATTTATTCCTTAATTTCTTCTTTGACCCATTCATCATTCAGGAGTGTGTTTTTTAATCTCCATAAGCTCATGTAGTTAGTAGAGCTTCTTTTACCATTGAGTATAAGCTTTATTGCATTGTGGTCTGATAAAAGACATGGAATTATTTCAATATTTTTTCATTTATTGAGGTTTTTCTGTGATCCAGAATGTGGTTAATTTTAAAATAACTTGCATGGGTTGCTGAATAGAAAGCATATTCTTTTGTGCTTGGGTGGGATATTCTGTAGATGTCTGTTGGGTCCATTTGATGTACAGTGTCATTTAATTCAGATGTTGCTCTGTTTATTGTTTGTCAGGTTGACCTGTCTATTGGAGACAGTGAAGTATTGAATTCACCTGTTATTACTGATTTTGTGTTGGTCTGTGTCTTAAGGTCCTTTAGTACTGTTTTTGTGAAATGGGTGTACCAGAGATTGGTGCATATATGTTCATGACTATAATATCTTCTTGCTCAATTGCTCCTTTGATTTGAATTATTGAATTATTTGAATTATCTTTATTGCTTCTGATTAGTTTTAATTTGAAGTCTATTTTGTCACCTGTTTGCTTCTTAGAGCCATTTTCTTGGAATAATTTTTCCATCCTCTCATTCTAAAGTAGTGCCTATTCTTGAAAGTGAGATGAGATTCTTGAAGACAACAAAATGATGGATTTTCTTTCTTAATCCATTCCATGAGTCTGCCTTTTGACTGGGTAGTTGAGGCCATTGATATTAATATTATTGAAAGGTGTTTATAGGTTACTGTCATTTTAACTTATTAGTGTTTCTGTTAGTATTCCTTCCTTTGTTTTCTTTCTGTAATCCCTTGGGTATACTCATCCCTGTCTTCTGTCCTTTGTATTGCTTTGAGTATTCTCTGTAGGGCTGGTTTGTTGGACATGAATTCTTTCAGCCAATTCATGTCATGGAAAATTTTTTGTTCCTCTTTGACTCTGATAGATAGTTTTGCTGGATAAAGTATTCTGGGTTAGCATCCATGGTCATTTATAACTGGGTATACTTTGGTCCAGGCTCTTCTGGCTTTCATAGTTTGCATTGAAAAGTTGGCTGTAATTCTGATGGCTTTTCCTTTATATGTAGCTTGTTGTTTTTCTATAGCAGCTTTCAGTACTTTCTCTGTCCATTTAATGTTTTTACTATGATATGCCTTGGGGAGTTTCTGTTCTGGTCATGTCTAATTGACGTTCTATGTGCTTCTTGAATCTGGATAGGAATGTTTTTCCTTACTTTGGGGAAGTTTTCTTTATAAAAATAAATAAAAATGGTAAATTACATTAAGTAATTTTATCCAAAAAAACTCTCTAATATCCAAAAAACAAAAAAAATCTTAAAATAACAGACATTATTTCAGATAAAATTATTGTTTCAAAGCCTATTTCACATAGCTTAATTATATTTACAAATGCTAATAAAATTGGTCTAACAGGTTATATTGATGGTAAAAAGATCTAATGATACACTAAAGGAAATACTTATTTTTTTTAAGTGGGTAAGAAAGCCCTCATCATAGTTTTCTAAACTTTATTTACTTTAAAATTTTTAAAGCAAAATGAACAAGGTCTATCAGCATCAGAAATTTACTGGCCATGTCTGAAAACTCCTGATATTCAACAATCTATATGGTACAAGGATTCTCTAATGAATGGGAAAAAAACTAATGTTATTAAATGGGGAAAAGGATATGCTTATACTCCCACAAGACCTGAAAATTTTGGATTCCAGAATGCTTGATCAAATTAAGAGATGAGCAAGTGACCAAGATTTGATCCTGATCTGGTAACTGAGCAGATGAATCATCTTACCCTTGGACCAGTCACTTGATTTGTGCCTCGATCTTTACCATCTAGTACAAATTGTAACCTGCCTATCTGGGGTCAATTTAAAAAGCTTACTGGAGAAGGACAGTGAATGGTCCAAACACTTGGCCAAGATGGAACTCCAGACACATTATTTTTAGCCATGCTGCCATCACCATGGTTCAGATGACTGCAGAGGCTAAGTTTTCATATTAGGCCTATATTCCAAATCTACCTTTAAACAGAGCTGTCCATTGGGGTGACCCCACTATCCGGATCTACATATACTAATGATTCCAACTGGATTCCAGGTTCATATGACAGCCGAGGACCTCTGTTCCCCATAGAAGAAGGACAAAAACTTGTTTCCACACACTGTGGGAGTTCAAGGGACTCCTATATGTATAGGAGCAGAACCTCACTGCTTAAAGGGAGAAAGCTGAAGATGGCTGTCAATTGTAAAAAAAAAATGGAACTAAAAAGGAACCCATAAATATATTCTTTTACCAGTTCAAAAAAGTTTTCAAGGAGGTATAATAAATGACACTATCCTTCCTCCTCCCACTTTACCTTTATACTAAATAACTATTTCTCCTGATATAGATGGATGGAAACATTGGGAACAATGTAGGGGACCAGCAGCCTGAGTCTTGTTAGCACACCCTATGGGAGCATCATAGACTGGAACCCTGTACAGGCTCCGCTCAGGATAAAGGGGGAAACAACAGAATTAAAATGGAAAAAGGACAATCAGTCTATTTTTAAAACTGGTAAAGGGAAAGGGATTACTTGGGAAGGAGATGGTCTGTCACCCCCTACTCCACACAAGAACACTTATGGAAGTTTCATAAGGCATAAACCCCATTATGGGCATGGAAAAGCAACTTCAGCTGGAACGAAACCAGCAATGAAACCTCTTTAACCTTTACTAGAAAGGAATCTCATGATATAATGGCCTGCATTAGACTACCTTATCTGCTAATGATAGGGAATACTGTCTGGAATGATATTGAAGGATCTGTTACTTGTTATAATTTCACATTATATACTTGCTTAAATTCTACTCTTAAAGTTAATTTCTCAGAACAGTCATTGTATGTTCTGTGTGAGATGGTGTTTGGATGCCTGCTCAACTTGATCGACCTTGGAAAGAATCACCATCTATACCTATGATTTATCGCCTACTTAAACAATTGAAAAAATTATCAAAAAATGATTGGGCTGATAATTGATGTTATTATGGGAATCATCACTATTACAGCTACTGCAGCAACCACAGGAGTGGCATTACATCAAAACATACAAACTACATTTTGTGCAACAATGGCACACTGATTCTGAAAAGCTATGGAACTCTCAGAGACATATTGATAGTGTTCTTAATGCAGAAATCACAGATTTGGAATCCACTGTTATAATGCTAGGAGACCAAACTGTTAGCTTACAAAGACAATTAACCTTAAAATATGTTTGGAATGTATCTAAGTTCTGTGTTACTTCTGTGCAATAGAATGTTACCTTATTCCCTTGGAAGAATGTTAAGAGACACTTACCTAACCATGGAAACTTAACTCAAGAGATATTAGGATTACAGTCTAATATATCTCATGTGTTTGATGAACAACTGAAAGAGTTATCTGGAAATGACATAACTGATAATATTGTCAGTAATCTAGAAAAATTAATCCTTTTAATCAACTACATATATCTAGTACTGCTTATGCACTGATTTTTATTTTAATCCTGTGCCTTTTTGTGTTATTCATTTCAGTCTAGAAAAAAAAATCAAACAAAATCCAAATCATAGCACAACACCAAGCTGCAGTAGTCAGCCTTATGATACAGACCATGGCAATCTTAAAAAGATGAAATTATTGGGAGGCAGAGGCAGGCAGATCTCTCTATGAGATTGAGGCCAGCCTGGTCTACATGGCGAGTTCTAGGCCAGATGGGGTTACAAGAAGACCCTGTCTCAAAAAGACCAAAAAGAAAAAGACCAAAATAGAACACAGAGAAGAATGCTGGCTGTAACCTTGGAACTTAAGAAAATGAGGACGTGGCCGTGAAAAGGCAAAACTTCAGGCAAAGAGAATTAAGTTTGGATTTATAATATAATCAGAGGTCATTGCAGTAAATAACAAAATGTGAATGTTTAAAATTTGCTCCAATAACACAGTAGGATTTAATAAGTTAAAATCAGACATATGGTATCTATAGGAGGTAATGGATATGGCAGTTAACTTCAAAATGGCTGTCAATCCAAAAGCACAGGTTCAATATTTACAAGGGGAAAGTTAAAATGCAGTTTTTATTTGATAATTAGATTGTAATGAAGCTGCAATAAATTTAAAATAAAATAGGACTAAACAGACTAAATAAAAGAATGAGGAAGTCTGAAAAAATTCCACATTCTAGCTCTGCGCTTACAGTTTTATAGTTTAACACAAAAAGATATCAAGTGTAATAGAAAAATAAGAAATGCATTTTGAAAATGCTCATCAGTAAAGGTCCAGAATGTTGAAATGATGTCAGAAAAACAAGTTCCTACAACATTGTATATGTATTATGTGATTTAACTCTAATGGAGATGTGGAAATCTTCAAAATAAAAATATGGAGAACAAAAATTTCAAACTAATTCAAACTACTGATGGAAATTTTTCACCTTATGTAATGTAAGGTTCACAAAAGAAAGGTTATGGGAATACAATTATTGCTAGTGAAGAACCCCATTTCTTCATAAACATGAATTTTAAATTTGTGAATAAAATACATGTAACATCATCAATATTTGCCAAACTCAGTTATAGAAGGAATGAAAATAGCTACAATTGTAATGTAAAATTTTAATAAAAGTTTATGGTACTTAAAAAAACAGCAATAGGGATATAAAAATTTTTTAAGATTTTATCTTTATTTTATGTGCATGCCAGTATTGCCTGCATGTAGGTAAGTGCACCTGTGTCATGCAATGCCTGCAGAGGTCAGAAGAGGCTGCCAGATCCCCTGGGACTGGAGTTATGGACAGTTGTTAGCTACCATGTGGGTGCTGGGATTCAAACCCAGCTCTTCTGCAAGAACAGCCACTGTCCTTAACCACTGAGCCGTCTCTCCAGCCTGGGATATAAATTTTTTTAAGTAGAGGATTAACAGTGTTAACATAATAAAATCTCACATGTACAATCACCATAAAATAGCAGTCTATTGCCATTAGGCACATATGACTTAGTAAATGCGGCTATATAAAAAACACTAAAGGAAATATCGCCAAGGTTGTAGCTCAATTTTCAGACAAAGCTTTATGTGTATAATACTGTGTTAAAAAGAAGCAAAGTGTGGCTGGAGAGATGACTCTGAGAATAAAGGGTTTGTCATATAAATATGTGACTATGAATTTAGATACCCAGCACCCAAGTAAAATCTGAGCATGATAAGGTGGGCAGGGTGGACACAGATGGAGCCCTGGAGCCCCACTGGCCAGCCAAACTAACTAATTAATGAGCTCCAGGTTCAGGGAAAGATCCTGTCTCAAAAAAAATTAGGTAGATGCAGATATAAAACCCATAATGTCAACCTGTAGCCTGTACGTACACACGCACAGTGAGCACGCCCTCACAGACGTGCACTTGCACACACCACACACTTATACACACAAAAGAAAATTAAAAAGCTAATTCTCAGCATGCTAAAAACCAAATGCACAACTTAATAGAAAGTGAACATTATCATTATGAAAATGACTGGCAGATTGTCTCTTACAGAATTATGTGTGGAGAAGTGATTAAAAATGAAGAAATGGCATCATATTTTAAAGGAAATTAAAATGAAACCTAACATTAAAACATTGCATAAGTAAAAGCAAAAACAATAAGACACACCATCCATCAAAAAATTTCATAATTGGAGAATTTAAATGTACAATGTTTTCATTATGAAATGGAGTCATTGATTATTATAGCTGTGGCAATATTACCATAGAAAGGAAATGGAAAAAAATATTTATGAAGGGAAAGAGAAGTGTTGTACAGAAAAAGAAAAATGGAGATATGCTAACTTGATAGAGAAATATCAGAAAAATGCATCTGAAAAACTAAGCATGGAGAATTGCAGACAGAAGAGCACTAGAGGGAAAGTCATCATACTTCTGTCTCGTTCTGAAGGCTGAGCGCTGGGAACTCTTACTCAAGGCACCCTGAATCCCACAGACATGCAGCATCTTGAAAGGCTGCCTAGCAGGAGCCATAACTATATCAGAATCAGAGTGAAACAATTCTTCCCAATGGACAATGAACCAGGTTGTCAAACCATGGCATCAATACTTTGTTTACTGTGCATCCTTTTGATGCACCCAGAGAGGGGGAAAATCACTCTCTCTGATGTAACATTAATTTCATGATATGTTTATTAAGCTAAGGAAGAGTGCAAAGTCTCTCTCTCTTTCTCTCTCTCCCTCTCCCTCTCCCTCTCCCTCTCCCTCTTGAAGTACATTTTCCCAAGTTGAACGACATCAGAAAGTAAAGTTCAGGATCTGGCATGTTATGAAAAGATAGTATTCATGCATCTGGTGGAAATTATCAGTGACAAAGAAACAAGTTGAGCACTGAGCAGGACCCGAGAGAGCACAATTACTATTCCACTGGAGACAATTCTGCCTGTGCCCTTACTTCATGTTCTAAATTTCCTCATGTTCCACAGAGGACATGACCCCAGGCTGTGGGTTTTATTTTCACCCCATCGGAGGGCGATCGTCAGTCATGGCTGCAGCAAACATTTTCTACAAAAGACTCTTATTGTAAAATTGCATGCAAGAATAGTAAGAAAAAGATTTCTCCAAAATCTGTGTTGTTAAATATTTCTACTCAACATGTATTGCAACCCAAAGGAGACACAGAAAAAAGGTTCAATATACACAACCCTGGTTAATTACTAGAATAATGTCAGTAACTCTGAAAAACTAAAATATATACTACTAAAATCATTAGTTGACCTCCTTTTGTCCTGGGTGAAATATTACTGAATATTACATTCAACTTTTGCTTTTAAATTTTAATGCCAACTATATGTTTCAACTATAAAATAATTATAAAATAATACGATTAAGTTTAATGCCAACTGCATGTTCCAACTATAAAATAATACAGTTAAGAATTCAAGGATTTGGGGATTGGAGTGATGTCTCGGTGGTTAAGAGTACTGGCTGCTCTTTCGGAGGACCCGAGTTCAATTCCCAGCACCCACATGGCAGTGAACAACTGTCCATCAGTTCCAGGGGAATTAGAAGCCTTCTTTTAACCTCCACAGGCATTGCATGACAGAGGTGCACTAACATACATGCAGGAATACACTCATACACATAAAATAACAAAATAATCAATAAAATATTTTTAAATTAAAAAGGAATTCAAGGATATTTATTTATGTGGATGTTTTCATACTATACAATTTCTTAAAATTTAAAGATTTGAGGGGAAACATACGAAATTTTCTTTTCCTGATTTGGGTTACCTCACTCAGAATGACCATTTGTAGCTCCATCCATTTATCTATGAACTTCATAATTTCACTTTTCTTAAGACCTGAATATTATTCTACTGTGTAAATATAAATTTTCATGATCCATTCATCCATCAATGAAACACTAGGTTGTTTCCATTTCTTGGCTATTGTGATGAGAGCAGTAATGAACATGGATGACCAGGTATCTCTGCAGTAGGGTATAGAGGCCTTTGGGTTTATGCCCACAGCTGGTATGGCTGGATCATGTGGGAGATCTATTTCTACTTGTTGAGGAAACTCTACACTTATTTCCATAGTGTCTGCACCAGTTTTCATTTGAACCAGCAGCCAATAAGTGTTCCTCTTCCCCCACATACATCCCTGCCCTTGCCATCATCACTTTGTTGACCTTAAACATTTTCACTCTGCTATGAAATTTGAAATAAGGTTTGACTTGCTTTTTCCTGATAGCCAAGGATGCAGAACATTTTTTAAAATGATTCTCACCCATTTGTATGCATTGAGAACTCTCTGCTTAGTTTAACACACTATTTTTTAATTGGGTTGATTTTTATTTGGTGTTAAGTTTTTTGAGTTCTTTGTATATTCTGGATCTTAATCCCCTGTCAGATGTGTAGATGGTGAAGATTTTCTCCCACTCAGTGGGTTTCCTCCTCACTTCCTTGGTTGTTTCCTTTGCTGTACAGAAGGTTTTTAGTTTATTGAGGTTCCCACTTGTTAATTGTTGACCTTAATTCCTGAGCAACAGATGTCTGATTTAGAAAGATTGCTTTTTTTAAGATGTGGTAGGGCATACCTTTAATCCAAGAAAGATTTATTTTCATAGGATGGTCATATTCACAATATTAATTCTATCTGTTCATGAGAACAGAAAGTTTTTCCATCTTGTGTCTTCCTCAGTCTCTTCAAAGATTTAATTTTTTCATGGTAGCAATCTTAAATGTCTTTGGTTGGGTTATTCCTAGATATTTTTTGAATCTTTTGTGAATGGGAGTGTTTCTGCATAGTCTTTCACTGATTGCTTATTATTGATAGAGAGAAAGGTTATTGTTCTGGTTCCTGATTTTAATGGGAATGCTTCCATTTTTTTCTCCATTTAGGATGATGTTGGCTGTGGGTTTGTTGTATATAGCTTTAATTAGATTGAGGTATATGCCCTCCAGTCCAATTCCTTATAGGACTTTTAACATAAATGCATGTTGGATTTTGTCAAAGGCCTTTTCTGCATATATAGAGAATACCATGTGATTTTTGTCTTTAAGTCTGTTTCTAAGATTTATTACATTTACTGACTTATGTACATTGAAGCATCCCTGCATCTCTGGAATAAAACAGCCTTGATATGGTGGATGGTCTTTTTTAATTTAAAATTATTTTATTTATTTTATTTTCTCCATTTTATGATGTATGTACACATTTGTGAGGTTTTTTTCTTGAGAATCTTTGTGCCTATGTTCATTAAGGATATGAGCCTATAGTTTTCTCTTTTTGTGGTGTCTTTACCTGATTTGGTATTACAGTAGGACTGGCTTCATACAAACTATTTGGGAGTTCTCCCTGTTTTTATCTTTTTGTAGGTCTTATTTGAATATCTGGTAGAATTTGCTGTGAATCCATCTGGGTCTGGGTATTTTCAATAAGAAGGTTTTGTATTACTGTTTTAATTTCCTTATTTGTTATAGATGTAATCATTCCTATCTTTCTTCCTTTGTATTTCTTTGAGTAGTCTATGTAGGGCTGATTTGGTGAACATGAATTCTTTCAGCCTATTTGTGTCATGTAAAAATTTTCTTTCTCCTTCAATATTGATAGATAGTTTTGCTGGGTAAAGTATTCTTGATTAGCATCTTAGGTCATTTAGAATTGGGAATACTTTTGTCCAGGCTCTTCTGGTTTTCATAGTTTGCATTGAAAAGTCAGCTGTAGTTCTGATGGGTTTCCTGTTATGTATAACTTGCTCTTTTTCTGGCAGCTTTCAGTACCCTCTGTCTTGCACATTTAGTGTTTTTACTATGAAATGCCATGAGGAGTTTCTGTGCTGGTCCTGAAGACACCAGACTGTAGCTGATAAGCAGAAAAACTGGGATATAGTCTGTACCCATAAGTGCCAGACAAACAAGAAATTGATCTCCCAACCCTGCTGTGAATTCGCCCCTTGTGAACATCATTAACATCTCTGCTGAAAGAAGCAATGTGACTTGAGCAAAAAAAAAATCTCAAACAAAAACAACTCCAGATGTACAAATCCTAATGCAGAAACACAAAACACCATTACAACCTATCTGCAGCAAAATGAACAAATTCCACAGTCATGATCCCCAATGAAAATGAACTGGAAGGTGCTTCTGGCAAAAAAATGCAAAATAATTATTATACCTATGGTCAAACAGCTCAAATAAGAGGAGCACCAAAAAAATGAATGAAATAAGGAAGTCAATCCAAGACAAGAAAAGAGAGTTTGGAGTGCTCAGGAAAACCCACACTGAAATGATGCTGGAAATGAAAATCCCAGTGGGCCAAATAAAAACCTCAGTGGAAAGCTACACCAAGAGAATGGATCATGTCAAAAATAGAAGCCAGGAATGGAACCAAAATCAGAGGAATTCGATCCTTCATAAAAGTCAATAAGAAATCAAAAAATGTACATTATCACTACATGGTAGTGTTTTGGGACACTGTGAAAAAACAACCTTTGAATTGTAAGTTTAGAAGAAAGAGATCAGTATAACAAAAATATGTACAAACTCTATCCACTATAATCATAGAAGTTTCACAAACTTAGAAAAAGAGATGTCCATCTAGGTACAAGAAGTCTTAGTACCAGAAAATAAATTTTCCATAACACAGCCTACTTAAAGCATTAAAAATTAAGAATAAAGAAAGATGTTGAAATTGTAATAAAGGGTCAAATCATTTATAAAAGTAGGCCTACTTGGTAAATTCCAGGCCAGTGAGAGATTGATTTCAAAAAACAAGACGGAAGCTTAGAATGTAGTTCAGCCATTGGTACAGTGTTTGCCTAGTATACATGAAACCTGAGGTTCAGTACCTAGCACCACATTAACCAGGCATAGTGGCACCACTTTGAAGCTCTGATCCCCTCCTGTGAACTAGAATTGTGGTCCCTTCCTATGAGCCTGGAGTTGTGGTCCTGTCTTGTGAGCTAGCACTGTGGTCCACTCTCTTGAACAGCAGATGTCGTCCCCTTTTCTGAGATGGAGCTGGAGTTGTAGTCTCTTCTGGTGACACTGAAACTGTGGTCCCCTCTTGTGATCTGGAGCTGTGGTCTTTTCCTGGGGGTTGGAGCACTGCCCCCCAATGAACCAGACCTGTGGTGTCCTCCTGTGAACACAAGTTGTAGTCTCCTCCTCTGGACTTGACCTGTGGTCCCCTCCCATGAGATAGAGTTCTTGTCCCCTCTTTTAAGCTAGAGCTGTGGTCCCCTCACATGAACTTGAAGCTTTTGACCCCTACCATGAGCCACACAGTTCCACATTCCTCTGGCAGTAGGCTGATGGTGGAGCAGAGTAGAGCATGAAGGACTTCCTGATGTTGAGCAGAAGTTTCAGTCTTCTCTGAGTGACTATATTCACAACAGTCCATCTCCACTGAAGACACAGGTTGTGCATGGCAGAGGCTTTGAATCTTATGCTGGGGACAAGGAAGGCCTGTTATTTGAAGATTCTACACTTGGGAAAACTGATTCTCTGGACCCTACCTCCTACTTCCCCTGAGGCCCAGCTATGGTCCTCCAATCGTGGTCCTAGAGATCTAGGCCTTGATGTTGGACCTCTTCCATTACCAGGCATCAAGAGCTTTCTGTTATTTTTCTATTACTCTTCTACAGCCCCAGTATGTCTTCATGTGTGCCCTAATTGAACTTCTAGAGATAAACATCAGTCCGGGAAGTTAAAAAAAAGAGAAATAGCAAGTACTGTAATAACCAAGCTGACATAATCCTCAAACTAAATGTATACATCTTAGGCTATAAATTTTAAATTCTGTATGTCTACTATAACTTTTGAATATTGTTTACTGAAAAAACTGTACTACCAAGCTTCAAAAATAATGTGAAATATGTCACTGTTACTATAATGTGAATTTGTCATCCACTCCCTTTCCAAATTCTCCAACCTATACAAAGTCTTTCAATGTAATTGTGTTCCTTCTTAAAGAAAGCAATGCTAATAAAATAATTTTAAATTTTAAAAACCTACTTTGGAAATTCCACCTCACCAGGACAGAATGGGCAACATCCAGAATACAAAGACAACAGATGCTGGCATGTGTGTGGGGAAAGGGAAATTTTTATATGCTGTTGGTAGGACTGTCAGCTAATGAAGATACTGTGGAAGTCAATCCGGAGGTTCCTGAAAAATTAGAAAAGACCCAACATGTGACACAGCCATGCCATTCCTGGGTTCATACCCAAAGGACTTTATATCCTACCACAGAGAAACTTGCACATCCATATTCATTGTCACACAGTTCACAATAGCTAGGAAATGGAATCAACCTAAATGCTCATCAAGAAGTGAACAGATAAGAAAAATGTGGTATATATAAACAGTGAAATATTTTTCACCTGTAAAGAAAAATGAACTTGGGGCTGGAGAAATGGCTCAGTTGTTAAAAGCACCAACTGCTCTTGCAGAGGACCCAGGTGTGGTTTCCAGCACCCACATGGTAACTAACAACCATCTGTAACTCCAGTTCCAGGGGATTTGATGCCCTCTTCTGACCTCCATAGGTATTGCATGACACAATACAAGTTCACTTACAAATGTGCAGGCAATACATTCATGCACATAAAATAAAAATAATAAAGTATTTTTAACAAAATCAGAAAATTTTCAGGAAAGGGGATGGAATTGAAAAATGCATATGCTAAGTGAGGTAACTCAGGTTCAGGAAGACAAATGCCATATATTCTCTCTCATATGTATTTAAGGTCAAGCACAAGGGGAAGCCAGGAAACTAGAAAGTAGTCTCTGTGGGGAGACACATTAAGGAAGGAGAGACAGTTGGATTATAGGTAAAACAAATATAGCAAGACAGAGTGCTGGTGATTGAAAGGTTTATGCAGGAAGGAGTTTGTGAGTATGGGATAATCAGGGGGTGTGGAGAAGAGTAACCAAAAAGAAGAGTGTGTGAGAAGCCATATGGGACCCTACTATGTCACAACCCAGTTAAAAATATATAATTAAAGCCTTTAATACCAGCACTCAGGAGACAGAGGCAGGCAGATCTCTGTGAGTTTGAAACCAGCTTGGTCTACATAGTGAGTTCCAGGCCATCTGGGGCTACAGGGAGACTCTGTCTCAAGAAGACCAAAAAATAAATCATTCATATATATATATATATGTGTGTGTGTGTGTGTGTGTATAATTAGAAGGAGAGCACAATGCTTGTGATATAAAAGAAGAGAGGTAATACTGGGACAATATTGGGGGTCAAATGGGCAAGAAACCCCAACCTTAGCCAAGTGACTCTTGTAGACATCACTCTTTCCTCATCCCTTGTTGCCCGAGTTCTCTCAGGGTCTCTTGTGTGATCAGATAAACCATATAACATATTTTATGTGAATTTATTATGGTTTATGCCCTTGGGTAGGGAGGGGTAAATGGGGGACTTACACAGTAATGCACACCCATCACCCAGGTCTGCACGCCCACCATTCCAGACCGCTTCCATGCCCGCCCACAGCCTCCATTAACTTTTGCCCACGCATCTTGAGCCCGCAGTCTTGCCCCAGGTCGGTAAATGCCCCATCTTGCGTCCACACAGGTGAGAAGCCAGGGCCATCTTTTTCTCCACGTCTGCTGCTGTGCATTCATGGCAGCTCATTGCTTCCATCACAAGATGGCTCCCAGAAGCCCCTCTGCAGCAGGCCCCGCCCCTTGGAGGAAACAGGCAGTCTGGGACACACTCCATCCCTTTCTTCCACTCTTACAATTTTCCTGCCAATCTTCCCCGAAAGTCCCTGGGCTTTGGAGGGGTGACAGACGTAGGGCAATCTCTCTTGTATCATGGCGAGATAGTGACTTCTTGGGCCTCCCCATTAGTCATCTTTAGGCCATGACCATTGATCTATCTCAGTGGTGTTTCTTCTACTATAAAGACAAATGGAAGGGGTAGACACATTTAAACAAACATGAGTGAAAATACAAATGCCTAGAAGATATCCCAGTATGTGTACTATAATCATTAAACAGTATACTTATGATGGCTTCCCCTTTAGGGCCTGTAGCCTTTCTCGACACAAGACGTTGGCCTAGTCTACAACACCAGATGTATGTTCCACCCCTACGAGTGGGCCTTATCCAATTAGAAATTTGTCAGTTGTATGTATGTTGGTCGAGCCATTATTGTACTTGCAGGCATTGATTGGCATATCCATAGTGTGCACCATGCAGAGTCCATTGTTGAGTAAAATCATAGGGGGATCCTTTCCCAACCATCTGCATAGCATCCATTCAGTGGCATGGAATTTTTTGGCTTAGTCTCAGCTCCATCTCTTCTCCCATGCTCACAACATGCAGCGTCTTCAGCAACATGGCTTTACCAACCTTTCTAGTGTACAACTGACATTAGTGGCAATAGCCTTGGTGAATTTGAGGACCTCTAGGATCTCTCTCTGACGAACAGCTCATAGGGGGGCAACCCACCCCTGGTACTGTAGATTCTTAACAGTTGTATAGTTTGGGAGTCTCTGTCTTCATCTTACCCAACCATAAAACTCCCAAGAACCTTACAGCTATCGCTGGCCTTTGCTTCTTCAGGTATCTTTCAAATGGGTTTCACATCTGTAAAACACTCGAAGGAAGGTTAACATTATATATTAAATCAATCATAGACAAGGTCTCACACAGCATGGAAAGGTTTTGTCCATTCGTATTAACTGTTTTCTCGATAGCTCCTTGTTAGGTGCCATAGCATGAGTACAAGGCATTAGTTTGGTTAGCTCTTTACCATTTTTAGTTATCCCTTTGGAGTCATTTCGCACTTGGGGGATTTTACATAGGGTTTCTTTGTATTCTTTTATTCTTGATACACTTACAGATGTTGGCTCCAGTTACCTGACCCTGCACTGGGCTAAGGAGGAAGGGGGTTTCTCCTGTCCCCACTGCACTTGTTGGTTCCCTGAGTCAGGCAGGCCCTGGGTCTGCCTCCTGACTGTAGCCATATCTGTCATCTCCCCATTGACCACATCTAGTTGCTGGGGGAGAACTTGGTGGGAAAAACTGCTTCCACCCCTAATATAGCCTTTATCAGAAGAGAAATGCATCTTATTTAATCCTTTGGGATTCTTAGCCACCCCTTGTACACTTCTAATCCTTTTAATGTCTTTTGTAAACTGTTCTTCTGGTTTTAAAACCTTTCAGAAATGCCTTAGTACTGAATTTGGTTTTCTATCAAGTTTTTTTCTGGGAATTTGGGCTTTACATAAGTCTTGCCACATTTGTCTTCAAGTAACCCAAGTGGACCATTTCTTCTGTACGGCCTTTTTTATATCTCTTATAGGGTGTTCTGTTATTCTACAGGCATGTTTTATATACTGGTCAGAATGATTTTGCTTTGCCAAAGTCTCTCTCACCTTACAAAGATCCTGTCCCATTAAAGGGCTTAGTAAAACCATTAAAGTCCCATACCATTCTCAAGGTCCCAGTTGAATTAAGCTTTCCTTCATATCTCTGGTGAGCACAGTCTTATCTGGCCCAGTGAACTGGACATTACATTGATTTTCTTATACCTGTTCTCTCATTAATACCTGTCCCTCTTTTATAATCCTCCAGCCCCTACTAATCATGTTAGTTTCCCTTGCTGATGACCACATATCTTTAATGCCTTCAACCAGCCACCCCATTAAGGACTGCTCCCCCCCTGCATTGGAATACGTTGAACACCCTATATCAGAAGGATGGATGGGTTGTTATATAACTCAGCTGTGAAGTTTCTGAAGGACTTAGACTGATGTCATTTGCTCCCATGTCCCATACTTTCACAAGCCACATGGCCAGGGGCTCTCTGATTGCTTGCTTGTAGTTTTAACAGTTCTAGTATGGAATATTTCCTAGCTACAGCACTGTTAGCTTTTTTCTCCTTTTGTAGCAACAGTTGAATCTGAGGGGCAGCCTTAACTACTTTTACTTTTAGGTCATTTTCTTTTTTACTATTATCTGTCTTTTCCTGTGAGTCCTTGGACCTTACACAGTTAAAGGGTCCCATTTTTTTCTTGCTAAAGCTCTGCAACTGGATCTGCCAGGACCTCCCTGGCCTTTACATCTTCCCCAGTTTGGGGCACATCTTTTATTATGCAAAGTGGCCACACCCCCTCTCTGGGCACTCCGTTTGGGGGTAAAAGTTTTTCTAGCCTCTGGATAACCTTTAACAAATTTTCACATACCTGAAACATACCCCCACATTTACAACATAGCTGTGGCCCACGCTTCCGTGTGGCTGGCCTCCTTTTAGTTACAGATTTTATAATCCATTGTAAAAACCATATCAGTGCCACCATCAGCTCTCTAGCTTTTTCCAAACTTCCAAGGTTTGTCATTTTTAACACCACCCTGCTGGCTGCATCAATTTTGTCGCCAGAGTTCACTTGGGGTCCCTTGCACGATCAGACAAACCATATAACATATTTTTATGTGAATTTATTTTGGTTTATGCCCTTGGGAAGGGAGGTGGTAAATGGGGGGGGGGCTTACATAGAAATACACACCCGGCACCCAGCTCTGCTTGGCTTGGTCCACGGTTCCAGATTGCTTCCACGCCCATCCACAGACTCCATTAACTTTCACCCATGCATATTGGGCCCACAGTCTCACCGCAGGTCAGTAAATGCCCCCTCTCCCTTCCACGTAGGTGAGACACTGGGGCCATCTTTTTCTCCACATCTGCTGCCGCATGTTTGTGGCAGCTCACCACTTCCGTCACAAGATGGCTCCCTGAAGTTCCTCCACAGTCAATTCTCTGCAGCAGGCCCTGCCCCATGGAGGAAACAGGCAGTCTGGGACACATCCCTCAAGAAGAATGCTAACAGGCATGATCCTGTGAGGATCTCCTATGGATGATTACAGTTGTTCTGAGTTAACATGGGTCTATCCTCTCTCTCGCACCTCTCTTCCCTAATCGAATAGCTACTCCCCCATCAGCCACCTAGCACACTTCAAAGACTCCCCACAGTCTGTTGTTTGAGGCTGGTGTATATCAAGGAGCAACACTGAAAAGACTTGAAGTAGACATTAGAAGAAGGAAAGACCTCCTATGCCTGTGAGTTTGAAGAACTAATATTGTTAAAGTAGCTAGCTTATGAAAGCAAGCTACAGATTCGATGCAATCTCAATAAAAATTCTCATGCCATTTCTAACAGAAAT
This sequence comes from Nannospalax galili, assembly GCF_000622305.1. NCBI lineage: Eukaryota > Metazoa > Chordata > Mammalia > Rodentia > Spalacidae > Nannospalax > Nannospalax galili. The sequence goes on along the minus strand of NW_008359093.1, from coordinate 1,579,205 downwards.
AGAAGTCTTTAAATTTGTATGGAAACACAAAAGATCATGAATAATCAACAAATTCTGAGCAAAAAGAAGGATGCTGAATGTGGCTGGAGAGATGGCTCACAGTTAAGAGTGTGTGCTACACTTTCAGAGGCCCTAGATTCATTTCCTAACACACACACGGTGGCTCACAGACAACTCCATCTCCAGCTGCAGGGCTCTGACACCCACTTCTGGCCTCCTTAGGAATCAGGCATGCATGTACTGCACATGCATACAGGCAGGCAAAACACTAATACACATAAAATCAAACAAATAAATCCTTCCAAATAATATCAATTGGGACTATGAGGAGAAGGAGGAGGAGAATGGGAAGAAGATGGAGTCACAATACCTGAATTCATGTTATACCACAGAGGCACAGAGAAAGCCAAATTGCAGCATGATACTGACAGATAAACAGACACATAGCTCAATGCTCAATAGAATGGAACAGCCTGGTATGAATCCACGCAGCTACAATCACCTGGCTTTTTACATGGATGCCCAAAAACACACATTATAGGGAAAACTGCCTCTTAAAGAAATGGTGCTATGAAAATTGTACATCTACACATAGATTCAAACAAAAACATGTCTATTTCTTACCCCAAACAAACACTCAAAATGAGGCCTTACTACACTGAAACTGCTAGAGAAAAATTTAGGGAGTTCACTTCAACTTAGTGAGGTTGAACTTAGTGAAGTGAATTTAGGAAAGAACTTTCTGAATAAGACTCCACCAGCACAATAAGTAAGACCAGTGATTAGCAAATATAACCTTGGAGCTCATGAAACAGAAAGCATCTCTAGAGAAAAGGAATGAGTAGGAATGAAGTGGATGAATAGGCAGCATGAAATATGGGAGAATATCTTTGCCAGTCATTTAACCAACTTAGTGCATGGTATATACAAAGAACTCCAAATACAAACATTAAGGAAATAAACAGTCCAATTATAAAGCGGGCTATGAGAGTTAACAGAACGTTTTCAAAAGAATGGATCCAAAACATGTAAAAAAAAGTGCTCAACAAAACCTTAACATTGAGGGAAATGCAAATTAAAACTCACCCCACGGGCTATGAGAGTTAACAGAACGTTTTCAAAAGAATGGATCCAAAACATGTAAAAAAAAAAGTGCTCAACAACCTTAACATTGAGGGAAATGCAAATTAAAACTCACCCCAGTCAGAATAGCCATCATCAGGAATATAAACACAACACATGCTGGCACGGATGTGGGAAAAGTAGAAACTTAGTAGACTGTTGGACAGGGTGTAAAGTACCACAGCCACTGGGAAAATCAGACTGGAAGTTTCTCAAACTAAAAATAGAACTTCAACATGACCCACTTTACCACCCCTGGTCATATATCCAAAGGACTTTGTGTCCTACTATAGACACTTGTTCATCATGTTCATCGCCCCTCTATTGACAATAGCTAGAATATCAAATCAAACTAATGGCCCATCAACCCAGGAATGGGTAAGAAAAATGTGGCCTGATTCCCAGCACCAGTGTGGGGGAGTTCACAACCTGTAACCCCAGCTCTGGGGGAACTGACACTTCTGGCCTCCATGGGATGGGATAGGCACTCATGTCCACATGCCAGTACACGTATACATGGTTAAAAATAATAAAAAGCAATTTTTTAAAAAATAAAGAAAAGAAACAACAGGAAGTATTAGCAAGGATATGAACAAGAAACTCTTTTACACTGCTTGTGGGGATGTAAACTGGTCAAGACACTATGGAAATCAGGATGGAGGGTTATAAATTCTAAAAATAGACATGCCTTAAGAGCAAGCTGTAAGATTCCTGGGTATTTCCTCAAAGGACACCAATCGACACATATAGCTCAGTTAGTATAATGTGCTTGTTGTAGACATAAGAGGACTTGAATTCCATCTCTAGCACCCAAGTAAAGACAAGACATGAGGGCTTGTGTTCATAATTCCAGCGATGGGGATGGAGAGGCAGGAGGAACTCTGGTCCTTCCTGCTCAGCAAGCATAGCTTAACAGGTGATACCCAGGTCCCAGTGAGAGATCTTGTCTCAAAAACCAGGATCTTAAAGAAAGGTGGCCCTCTGGCCTCTACAGGCGCATACAAGTAAGTGAACACACACACACACACACACACACGCATGCACGCACACACGCACACACACACACACATGCATGCATGCTCGCACACACCACAATTTAAATGTGATTTCCCAGATTGTGAATTTCAATGTCCAATGGACTACTTGGATATTCTCAGCTTCCAGTAACCAATTGCTTTTTATTAAAAGTGCTTTGGGGGAACTAGAAATGTGGATCAGCTGTTAAGAACACTTGCTGTTCTTTCAGAGTACATGGGTTCAATTCTCAGCACCCATATGGCTGTAACAATCCACTCTAGCTACAGCTCCGAAGATCTGACACCCTCTTCTGCCCTCTATGGCCACTGCATGCACATGGTACATTTATGTGCATGCAAGCAAAAAACTCAGACACATAAATAAATTTTAAGAGTATTTTATACATCAAATTGTCAATCTTGGTGTGACCCATCAACAGAAAAATGGAAGAAATGTTATGATATATTCATAAAATGCGGCAGTCTGCTGTAGGAATAATGAATTAATGTCAGCCTCAAAATTAAGTTCTTCACTTTACAAAATTTTTTGATGAAAAACTTAAATTCTCCAAGAAATATAGAATAAGGTGTCATAAAGAAAAATTTCCTGAATTCTGAATTGTATGGTTTATATTTGAATCCTACATAGACATTAAACATGAAAGCTAAAGGCCATGTGGAATTCAGGACTGCTTCACCCAGGAGGAATGGAATGAAAACTATCAAATTTAGGTTTTCAAAGTTATTGGCAATGTTCCATTAATAGACATAAGTTCTGTGGAATTTTTGATTCTTTTGTTTCTTTTATCGGATGGCTGTATATTTTAAGTAGGAATTATCTAGTACACACTCTTTTTTAATTTCTTATTGAGCTCTTGTACATTTCATACAACAGTTCTTAATCAAATTCTTATTAGCATACAATCGTAAAGCATTCTTTCTCTTATTACATGGGTAAGCAATTTTAAAGCAGGAATCTACTCTTGAAGGAACAATATATGCTACAGTTACAAGCATGACTGATTCCTGTACTACAGGGTGAAAACAAAACTCGGAGAACATGAGGAAATTTATAATGTCCTGTAAGAGCAGGAGGCACAATCACCTCCAGTGGAACGCTGAGCTTGTTCCCTGGAGTCCTGCACAGGTCTCAGCTTGTGTCGGTGGCTGTGATAATTTCCACCAGCTGCGTGAAAACTTTTAATGACTCCCACGTCCAGAAGTTTACTTTCTGATGGTGTTCAACTGCAGAAACAGTACATCTTCAGACAGAGACATTACATTCTTAGTTAACGTACAAAAGTTATCAGAGATTAACATCGCATCTGGGAGAGTGATTTTCCCTCTCCGTGGGTGCATCAGTGATGACAGTAAACAAGATCATTGACGCCATGGGTGACAGGCTGGACCACATCCACTGGGAGGAAGAGTCTGTCATCCTGTGCCTGTTTAGTCACGGTTCCTGCCAGGCAGCCTTTCCATGTTGCTTCACGTCTGTGGGATTCAGACTGCCTTGAGTAAGTGTTCCGGCACTCAGCCCTCAGGGCTCTCCTCTTCCCCAGTCTTTCTTTCTTCCAGTGACTTTTTTCTTCAGATTTATTTTCTCATGTTTTTCTGTTAAATTAGCCATTTTCCCTTGTTCTTATTTATCCTGACAATACTCTTTCGTATTCATAAATATTTGGTATTTTCTTTCCCTCATTGTACTTTTCTCTCTGATCTAGCCACTGATTTAATTTCGTCAGGGGAGCATTGCAATATTTAGGATTTTCTAAAACACTATAATCTTTCAACAGTAGTAATGTCTTAGAGACGTTTCCTCTTAGCTCTGTAGCTCTCAAATTTCTGTCCCAGATAATCATAATATAATCTCTTAGGAAGTATTCACAGTTTCCCCTTCACTGTCTCCAGCATTTTAATCCTGATGTCATGTTTACTTTACCAGTTGTAATGGCACCGTCCCTCAGAGGAGGGTTAAGTGTATTCTTTATATGATACTGACTTAATTTGTTACTCATTCTCAGTTCTCTGTATGATTCTGCTTTTATCTACTCAATTACTACACCTTTCAAATTTCCTTTTAGTGTCCTTGTCTCTTCAAAACTCTCATCTATGTTCCACGCATATGTCTATAGTAAACACTCTGTAATTCAACTTTGTGATGGAATTGTTATTTATGTGACTATTAAGATGTGCTTCTGGGAGTTCCAGGTCAGCTGGGGATACAGGGAGACCCTGTATCAAAAAGACAAAAAAAAAGATAAATAAATTTGGGCCAAGCGTATAAAACAAAGATGTGCTTCTGTTTTCAATATGCTAAGAAAACAGATATTGATTGTATTTTTTAAAACATAATTTTTATATGAATTGCAACTGTGTTGCTCTTTCCTCAGTGCTGACTGGGTGATATATTTACTACTTGTTTCATAAGTGTCTGATGGAGAAAGATCTGCATTAGGTGCTGATTTCATGTATCAGGCATTTTATGTAAAAATATGAATTATTTTACTCAAATTTGATGTTCTCTTACTGTTCTAATGACTATGACTTCTGTCAAGTTCTAGGAACTCTCACACTATAGTGCTTGTATTTGTTATGGCTCTTGTAACTTCTAAAATTTGGTGTTATATTGGCATTACGTTTATCATCATACAATTGAAGATTATGTTACTGAAGAAATGACAGTGTTCACATGCAGCATTTGTTCCCCTTAACAATTCTTTTGCACTGTATAATTTATTTAAGGTGAGATATTCTGTGGTTGGCTTAAATTTTTATTTGTCCATTTTTTTATTTTGAAGCTTTCTATATCTTGTTGACTCTCATTCAATATATGCAATGCTATAAAGACTAATTTTCCAGTATTTCTTTCAATGTGCCAGCTTTGTGCTGATCAGTATTTGAGAATCTTTTACCTTCCTATTAGAGCAGATGTGCTTGCATTTCCAGTACTAGGAAACTATCAGCAAACAGAATGTATTGTCTTTCAGTCATCCTAGTCTGTTTAGGCCAATGAATTATTTTAATTTTATTGAAGTTTTGTTGAGATCTAATTGACAGCTACACGGTGCCATCCCTGGGCAGGGTGGGCCTTGACTGTATAAGAAAAATAGCTTAGCAAGCCAGGGGAAGCAAGCCAGTAAGAAGCATTCTTCCATGGTCTCTATTTCTGTTCCTGCCTCCAGGTTCCTGCCTTAGCTTCCCTCAAAGATGGACTGTGATATGGAAGCACAAACCAAGTAAACCCTTTCCTCTCCCAGGTGGTTTTGTCATCGTTTTAAAGAGCAGCACCTACCAAGCTAGGACAGGTTGCTTTCTTTGTGTGCCGCAGATTTTTATATGCTGTTTCATTTGAGGAATTTTTAAATTTCCTTCCTGTTTTCCACATTGATCCAATTCTCATTTGGCAGTGTGTTGTTTAGTTTGCGTGAATATCTGTACTTTTTTCCATGACTATTGATGTTGGTATCGAGCTTTATGTCTTTATGGTCAGGTAGAATGGGTACAGGATGTTACTTCAATTTTTCTAAATTTGTTGAGACTTGTTTTCTGTCCTAATATGTGATCAGTTTTGGATAAAGTTCCATGAGTTGCTGAGAAGAAACTGTATTCTTATTGTTTGGGTGGAATGTTCTGTAAATCTCTGTTAGGTTTGTTTGATTTCTGTTGACATTTTAAGTAATTTTATTTTTATTTTACTCATCATTTATATTTTATTTGTATGACTGTATTGCCTGCATTTGTGAGTGTACTTGTGACGTGAAATGACCACAGAGGTCAGAAGATGGCATCAAATTCCCCAGAACTAGAGTTATAGACAATCTGTAGCTGTCATGTGGGTGCTGGGAATTGAACCCAGGTCCTCTACAAGAGCAGCCAGTGCTTGTAACCGTTGAGCCATCTCTCCAGCCCTCAGAGCTTCTCTACTTCTGTCTGGATGGCCTGTCTAGTGGTGTTAGTGGTATACTGAAGTCACCCACTAGCACTGTTGGAGCCAATCTATGATTTTAGAACTAACAGTATTTCTTTTATGGAACTGAGTGCCCCTCTGTGTGGTGCTTATGTTAAGGATTATAATATTTTCTTGGTGGTGATTTTTCCTTTAATGAGTATGAAATTTACTTCCCTCTCTTCCAAATAGTTTTGGATAGACGTCTATTTTGCCAGCTATCACAGTGTCTCTGCCTGTTTCTTAGTTCCATTTGCTTAGAATACTTTTCCATCTTTTACCCTAAGGTGGTATCGATCATTGATGGTGAGTTGTGCTCCCTGGAGGAACAAATGCATGGATCCTGTTTTCTCATCCAATCAGTTGGTCTGTGTCTTTTTATCTGGGAATCGAGACCATTAATATTGACAGTTATTTGACAAATATTCATTAATTCCTGTTACATTGTGGTGGTGGTGTCATTTTCTTAGATCTCCTTTCATGTACTGTTCTAGAATTCTTTATTTATTCCCTGTGGCCCCTGGGTGTTTTTGTCCTTCTGTTCAGAATGAAGTGTTCCTCTTAGTAGCCTCTGCTGATCAGGTTCAATGGATATAAGTCCCTAAGTCTGCAATAGAAAATTTTTTCTATCTCCTTCCATTACAACATATAGTTGTGCTAGATATAGTAGTCTAGGCGGCATCTGTGTGATTTCATGACTTGTGGGACATTGATCCAAGCCCTCTGGCTTTCATAGTCTCCCTTGCAAAATCAGCTATTACTTTGATGGGCCTGTCTTTATATGTGATTTGATCTTTCTCTCATGCAGCATTCAGTATCTTTTATTTTTCTGTACATTTATTGTTTTGACTATTATATGATATAGGGAGTTTATTTTCTGGTCCTGTCACTTTGGTGTTCTGTATGCCTCTTGCACCTTGATAGGCATCTCTTTCCTTAGATTTGGGAAATTTTCTTCTATGATTTTGTTGAAAATATTTTCTGTGGCTTTAACCAGGGTTTCTTTTTCCTCTTCTCTACCAGAGATAGGAGTTTTGCTCCTTTTATGGTGTCCCAGAGGGCTTCATGTTCTGTTCCTTAGAGGGTTTTGTTTTCATTAGATTTGACATTTTGTTTGACTGATCGATCTATTTCCTCTGTCTTCAGACTTGGTATTACCCCCTCCACTGAATCTCAACCAATGGTTAGGAATTTCTCTGAACTTTTTGTCTGACTTCCTAACTTTTCAAGTTTTATTTCAGTTTGTCTAGTCTTCCGAGATTATATCTCTTAGTCACTTCTAATTTCATATTTGAGTAGTTTTATTTATTTTGTTCAGCTGTTTGTGTTTTGTGGTCTTCAGTCAGTCTTTCATTCATGTTCTCTTTGAGTTCCCTGACCATACTTGTAGCTGCAGTTTTGAAACCATTGTCTCACTCATCAGCTATGTTGCCTTTCCAGGAAACATCATGATGTCGGAGCTAATTTCAGGAGGAGACATATTACATGGTTATACATGTTTGTGTTTTTTAAAAGGGTCCTAGGTAGCAGGGCGTGGTAGGGTTCGCCTTTAATCCCAGCATTCCAGAGGCAGAGGCAGCCAGATCTCTGTGAGTTGAAGGCCATCCTGGTCTACATAGTAAGCTCCAGGACAGCTGGGGCTACAGGGGAGACCCTGTCCCAAAAGGACAAAAAAAAACAAGGCAAGTTACATTATTGGTGTTTCTTAATATGTATATCTGATCTCACCTTTTTTTAAGTGGGTGTTTAGACTTTCATTTGGTGTCACCTAGATTTGTTTGTATCTCAGCTGAGTAGTGCCTGGTGTTACATCTTGGGGCTACTCTGTGTTCATGTATGAATTGGGTATCAGAAATTATCTCAGTTCAGTTAGTGATAGCTGCAAGTTCTGAACCTGAGGTTCCAGGACTCAGTCCACATGGTCATGCAGGATCAAGGTGGACAGGGGGCTGCTAGGTGAGCAGGCAGGCAAACAGCTCATTGTTGATGTATGCTTGGAGGTACTCCAGTTGGGTGGTATCCAAGAAAACATGTAAAGGTATACTTTGACTGAATCTTTCTGAACTGATGATCAGCTTGCACAAACCCAGTTATGCCTGGCAGCAAGGTCATATGAGGCTCTGTAGGATGACCAGCTGGAACTGTGTAAAGGTAGCATGACCTGAACTAGAACTTGGAGTACGTGCTGATTGAGAAGAATTACTGAGTCTGGGAACTAATAGGTCTGGTGGGTGCACAGTGGTACCTGGTCTGAGGTAGGCCTGAGGGCTAGGATGGCAGACAGGGAATGCTGGGTTTGGGGAATACACGATTCTGGTTGGTACACAGGGGTACAAGACCTGAACTAGCTAGTTAAGAGACTAAATTACTTCTTTTAGCCTGATGTGGTGGCCCATGCCTTTAATCCCAGCACCTGGGAGGCAGAGCTCAAGGCCAGCCTGCCCTACATAGTGAGTTTGAGTCCAGGCCAGCTGGGGCTACAGGGAGACCCTGTCTCAAAAAAGATGAAAAATAAATCAATAAATAAATTGCTGCTTCTGTCTCACTACATATTATTGATTGGTTTAAATTTTTTAGTTCATCTTGATTTTGCTTTCTGAGGCTATATATTTCAAATTTTACCCATTATTTTGGATTTTCCACTTGGGTTAAATATAGATTTTTTTATAGAATTTTTGGGGCTTTAGGACAACTTTTCTAAATTTTAAGGAAAAGCCTCAAAGCAGGCAAGTTGGTCATCTTGGCAGCTGCCTTGAGGAGGAGAACAGAGAGAAGGAAAGAAAACCAAGTTTAGAGCCTGCATGGGGTCAGACACATGGCTGAGAGAAGGAAGCTTTAGAGAAAATGTAAAGAAATTCAAGATGCCAGGGCAGCCCAAAGAGTTAAAGAAAGCATGTTTAGAAAGGGGATATAAAGAAGAAGAGGAAATACTGCACTTTTCTGACGAATTCAGAATTCTTCAGAAAAGTGGGAAAATTTACAGAGACCTACACGTCTGTCCTGGGTCCAGAATCTCTGCACTGGGAAGCAGGATTTCAGGCAGGAAAAACTCACTACCTTGTTAACACACTGGGTATTCCACTCATCTATTTAGCATAACTTAAGGTGAACCTGCCTTCCTAGGGGTGGTCCTATGACCAGATGATTGACCTGTGAAACTGGAAATGTAGGACTTCCAACAGATAAACTAGAGATTTTATAGTCCTGACCAGTTAATATATAGAGCTATTTGCTACTCTAACATTCCCCTCTGAAGGGGTAACTCAAAAATCTTTTAGGAATTAGATAAGAACTCCCAAATAGTTTTGGCATTTCTGGCCTTTGGTACAAAGATGACTGCTAAGAGGACCAAGAACATTTAGACTTTTAGCCAAGAAAGAAACTGGCTACTTTTATTTGGAATTTTTTTATCCTGAAGTATCTACCCAAATTGTACCTTCTATTCTTATCACACCACCTTCTAAAGCGGTTACCCAAATTGCCAATAGGCAATCAGGGCACAGACCACTCTGGCTTCATCCATGCTGAATAGGGACACAGGGTGAGGAAATTGGAGTACCCCTTCAGTGGGTCTATCTAAAAGACCCCCAAATTGAATAACTGTTTTCTGTAAGGAGAAAAGAAAGTCCTTGGTGCCCAAGAGTTGTAAAGGAGAAGTAAAGGCAATAGTAGTTAGCATTGTAAGATCTAGACACAGTTCAAATGTCAAAATAAAAATCCATTAGAATGTCTTCATGAGAGCTTCCAGAAGCATCCATCTATTGGGTTCCTACTCATTTTTCTTTTGTCCACCAAGGCTGGACTTCAGAGTGATGAAGTCAGGATTTGTCTTCAGGAACTTTGATAGCTGTTGCAGTGGCTAGAATCAGTGTGAGTTCCCTCCCAAATTGCTTCTAGTCAGGCAGAGGAAAGAAATTTAGGCACTGTTTTAGAACAATAGTGGGCTGTCTCCCTTAGCTGTGGGCTGTCTCACTTAGGCACTACAGTGTTGAATTGGACCAAGGTTTGAGGTCTTATATCTGAGTATCATTTTCTTATTATAAACAAAATCATCAATGAGAAATAACTGTCTAAATAAGATTTTATATGAACTTAAACCTAATGTCTAGGAACTACAATCCCTTGGACTCTTACAGAAATGTACCAATCATTTTAATCTTTACTTATACTTTCCTGTTGGGTGCTTAGGACCATGCAGTTGGCCCAAATAAACCTGTTTGTTTTATTCTTAAGGTCAGCTGAGGGGTCTGCTCCTGGGGGGAGTCACATGGGCTTGGGAGAAGCCTCTGGCTTCTTGGGCCTTTCTTTTATCAGTTCCATCTATGTGAAGATAAGTCAGAGCCTTGCTAGGTCATGGCTTTTCTTGGAAGCATTGAGGAAACATTTCCTCTGTATTGACCCTCCCTTTTGTAGACTGGACACTGGTTCAAGTCCATCTGAAGTGCTGGGACTACAGGTGTGCACCACCATGCCCGGCAGATATTGACTTTTTTATAACCTCATGGATCAAGCCTTCTCTTCCTAGCCTTTCTCAGATTACATATTTTAGTCCTCCCCAAATCCAAGAGATCTTGTGTGAATAGGGCAAAATTACATACAGTTGGCTGGGAAGAGTGGCTGGATACTCAGGTAAGGGTCCAATGACCCTGATTACTCCTCCTTTAATGAAAGAACACAACTGTCAACAAGCCCAACAAGTAGGCACAGCTAAAGTCATGAAGATGGCAGTTATTTGGCTCAGAAGAGTGTATGTAGCATACTTTTATGTAGTTCAGAGAGTGTTCTACCAAAACCTTGTTTAGGTTTCAAAGGAATGTAAACACTGGGTAGAAAGAAGCAACTGGTACATAGTAAAACATTATCAAATTGATGCTCATAATCTCCAGCATAATCAACTAAGGAAAACTGTGATGATTTAGTTAGTGACTGAGGGATTCTAGGCAGAGGGTCCTCTCTATCTTCTCCATGAACTGTGAATTTCCCTTTCCAAGAAGTCTATCCTGTTGGTTCTTTCATTAAGTAGCTAAATCTGTCTTTGTATTTATTATACATTACATTTCCTCATTGTCATGACAAAATAGAGAATTCTACTAGCTACTTTTATTATAGACATTTTTATATCCTGAGATAAAAAATAATAACCCCTGTTGAAATTTTTTACACCTTAGCTGTTCCCAACTGCACAATACCTTTACTCTTAGGCTTTTTGTTGTTCTCCTTTTTCTTGTCACGGGATCAGAAGGCTAGCCTGAACCTGGAGAAGAGCCATGGAGAACATCTTGAGATAACAGGCTCGAGTCTGAAGTGGCAGGGCCAATCCCATCTCCAGAGTCAGCTTCTCACTTAGCTCAAACAGCATGTGACAATTTACCAATATAATTTATTTTAAAAGGCACTTGTTTCTCTTTAGAATTTAACTCCAGTTTACATTAGACAAGAGAGCTATTGAGTCCAGTGGCTACTGGCAGAACTGAAAACATCTGTCCTTCTTACAACCTGTATACATTTGTCTAGGCAAGTCTTCTCATCTGCTGGGTCCTTTATTAGGAATAGAGATTTACAAGACTCAGAACATTTGATTTTAAGAGGTCGCCTTGCTTGATATTTCTAAGCTTTATGAAATCGTTGGTACTTGGCAGTGAGCACTTATGATTAAGCAGGATTCAGTTGAGAGAAGTATCTGCCTTTACCAGTGTCAAACCTGAGATCTTCCTTGGCTATATTTGTTGTGACTAAATGCATAAAAGCTTATGCCCACAAGCTTAGTTTGTGTTTATGATCTCCGCTGTATATCTAGAACAGGTCTGAGTGCAGGAAGACATCAGTGTCTCTTTAGAACTCAATGGCTAAGGATACAATCTAGGAGAGTGTATTAGTTACTTTTCTGTTGTGATAGAAACACTGACCAAAGCAACTTATAGAAGGAAGAATTTATTTGAGCTTACAGTTCCAAGGGGCAAGAGTCCACCGTGGCAGGGAGGCATGGGGTCAGAAGTGGCTGGAGGAGGAAGCTAACCTCATATCTTCAAGCAGGCACAAGGAAGAAAAAGCAACTTGAGATGGGGCAAGGCTTAAGAACTCTCTAAGCCCACCCCTTGTGACATGCTTCCTCCAGGATAGCCACACTTCTAAGACCTCCCAAAACAGCACCACTAACTGTGGACAAAATGTCCAAATACTTGGAGGCTATGGGGGACATTCTCATTCAAACCACCACAGGGAGACTTTGATGAAGGCACCGGAACTTTAGCTGAACTGGCTATCCAAATAGACAAAAGAAGCTACTTGGAACATCTCCCAAACCTTCTTTGTCTCCTTCTCCAGAGCATCCTAAAGAGACTTTCATTCCATTTTCATGAGTGACCATGAGAAAAGGCAGCACCTATCAACTTAGTCACTACCCTATTCATCAACGTGGGCATGGGTACTTGTATACTTTCCTTCTTTATTAGTGACCCTAAAGAAGGGGGAATCTGTTCAGAATAGTCACTGTTACCGATGTGACCCTTTAATACCCTGAGACAATGGATTCTTTCTACAGTCTACCTGGTTAATATTATCCTCCCTGTGCAGGACCATCATGTATAAAACCTCTGGTACAAACATTGGCCCTTATGCATTAAGGAAATTAGCCAACTTCTAGTGATTATATAAGTTAGGAAGGGTTTCCTGCTCTGGTTGTCTTGTGGGCTGAACCTTAATATCCCCTTAAATGTTCCTGTGACCGCTTTTTCTAAAATTTATAATTTTTCCATCCAAATTTTATTTTCTAAAACCTAGATAAGAGGCAAGCCTGTTAGCTCTCAAGGGTGAGTTCTTCTAAAGAGGGCTATCAGTCTGTCTGGATTAGAAAAATCATATTATAATTTACCATACATAATCTTGAATTAAGTACCATAATCTGGAGAATAAGGAGCACAGGAAATTAATGATACCTAAGTGAACTTAGAAAGAGATGATATCAGAATGTTCTTTCCCTTTAGTCTGTCCAGGACATTGTGACTAGAAAGTGAAAAGCAGGAACCCAAGGCATGGTGGGGCAGGAACAAAAGCAAACAAGAGCAAATGAGTATCAGAGAGGGTCTACTTCTATTTCAGAGAAAAACAGGTTTGGGATCACAATGCAAGAGGGCAGAAATTAAGACCAATGGGTAGACCCCACATCGTAAGCCTCCCACCCAAGTAGGCTATCCCTTCTTACACCCCATTGTTGTAGCTATGTGCTGGTAGCAACTTGTCTCTTGTAAGATTTTTGACCCTGGAGTACAGCAAATTCACACAAGCTTCCCAGATCTAGCCATCACAAAGTGTCAGCTCCCTTTGTACCTGGCTAGTCTTGGAGGCATATGGCTAGAAAAACTTAAGTCCCCTTTAGAAACTGATAAATATACTATGTAAAAAAGTAAGAATTCAAAATTGTTACTTTTAGAAATTAACAAATATACCATATAAAAGATGTCAAAATCCAAAATAGCCGTGTGTGCTGGTGCATGCCTTTAGTCCCAGCACTCCGGAGGCAGAGGCAGGCAGATCTCTGAGCTCAAGGCCAACCTGGTCTACATAGTGAGTTCCAGGACAGCTGGGGCTACAGGGAGACCCTGTCTCAAAAAAACCAAAAAAAAATCCAAAATAATCCATGAAAACAAGGTCAAAACCTAAAAATACTTCCCTTTAAGTCAGTAAATATGTCAAACAATGTATCAATTTCAAATAGTCATCTTAAAAACCAGTAAATATACCATACAAGAAGTTAAAACCCAAAATAATCCCCTTTAGAAACACATCAAAACAATGATAAAATTTAAACTCCCACTGTGGAGGTATGGTATTACCTTCTTAGTCTGAAATAAAAATGCATTGGCAAAGGAGACGGTTGGAATCTCTAGTTTTTCTATGATCCCATCAAGAATTCAAGATGAGAACAAAAACAAGTAAATTGAAACAGGATTAGGATATATGATTAAATGCCTGAAGTCCAGGGAATTCCTAGGTTATCATGAACCCCTAGAGCTCAGTAGTACCAGTAAGTTCCTGGGTGTCACTATTTTGAATTACGCCATGTGGTTGGATTAGGATGGTGGCAAGTTCACACAGGTCAGTGCCATTTTGAAAATGTTACTGTCCAAGATGGCAACCAAGCCATGTGACTACACCAATATTGATGATGTCATCAACTAGCACACATCATTGAGCTGTTGTTCTGAGAGCACAAGTCTCATTTGAGCATGGTGTGTGACTCTCCTTGTTCACTGAAATTTAAAATGCTTACATCTAGTTAAAAAAGCAGCTGCCTTGGGACCATGTGGTCTAAGCACTGATTTCTTGGTCCCCAACAGGACCTGAGGTTCAAATTCCAGGCCCCTCTGATGGTTCTCCTTTTTCCCATGCATGGAAAGAATCCATGGAGAGAATTACAGTGGAGGGAAAAACTCAGCTTGAGAAAAAAAATCCAGAAATGAAATGATCTTTAAAACCTTTTTTTTTCCTCTAGGAGTCAAAGCATTTATTGACTGAAAAGCCTGGAGGCAAGATAGCAAGATAGATAAAGAAGCTCACCTGTATGCTGAGTGTGGTGGACCACACCTTTAATTCCAGCACTTGGGAGGCAGAGGCAGGTGGATCTCTTTGAATTCAAGTCCAGCCTGGTCTACAGAGTGAGTTCCAGGACCCTGGGGCCTGCTGGGAGACCCTGTCTCAAAAAGACAAAAAAGCAGCTCACCTGCTTAGCAGCCAAATTCAGCATACCTGTAGAAAATCTCTACATGACCACGAAATAAACAAGTTATTAGAATTTTTGGGATCCCTTCCTTGTCGCCAATATGAAGGGGGGAGCGAATGCTAAAGGGTTCTTAGTCTCATTCATAAAAGAACTTAAGAATGGACCAAAAGGGAAATTTTAGGACAATTTTATTAGAATTGTAAGGAAAATCCTCAGGGCAGGAGAGCTGGTAATCTTGACAACTGCCTTAAGGAGAAGAATGGAGGGGAGAAAGGGAGAAAACCATGAAGCATTCAGGTTTCGAACCTGCCTGGAGATCAGATATGTGACTGGCTGGCAGCCACACGGCTAAAAGAAGGAAGCTTTGGAGAAAATGTAATGAAATACAAGATGCTAGGGAAGCTCAAAGCGTCAATGAAAGCATGTTTAGAAAAGGGATATGAAGAAGAAAAGGAAAGATTACGCTGTTCTGAAGAATTCAGAAAAGTGGGCAGACTTACAGAGACCTACATGTCTGACACTAGGTCCAGAAACTCTGCCTCAATAATTTTATATTCCTTTTAGCCCTGACTTAGATTATCTCTTCCCATCTGTTTTTGGATGTTGTTTGTTCTTGTTTTTTCAAGGACTTTGGGTGAATCATTAAGATATTAACTTGAGATTCACAAGTCTTTGGATGTAGGCACATGGTCCTGTGAACTTTCCTCTTAGGACTGCCTTCATTGTGTCCCATACTTGTTATGTTTTGTTTTCAATTTGCTTCTTGAATTCTTCAGTGACCCAGTTATCATTAACAAATCCCATTTGTGCAAGATCACTTTCCCCCTTCTATTGCATTGTGTATGTTTGCATTTGTATTAGATTATGAGACAATTAGCAGGAAGCTAGATAGGATTTTTGTCAGTCTTTTTCCTTCGTAAATTTAGCCTGTTGAGTCCAGCTCATTTCAAAAAAATCGAGGCTTTATGAGGTCTGCTTGAAAAAAAACACACTGTATTTGTAGTTCGTATTATGACACTTTCATGCATGCACAAAATGTGACTCTAATTATAGACACCCATAGTTTCCATCCCTATCCTTCTTCAACCTGCAATTCTTACATAACCCTGAGTCTACCTGTTTCTTCCATGTAGTACTCCACCAGATGCCACACATGAGAAAATGTGTAGCATTTATCTTTTTGAGACTGATTATTTCCCTTATCGTGATGATCTGCAGTTCTATTTATTCCCCTTTCTGACAGAAATATGCCAGAAAACACATTTCTGTGAGGATGTGCCCAGTACTCAGAGAATACAGTACCATTGTTCTCTTCATGTTCTTCCTATCAACAGCTCTACACTAAGTTGTGATCACTAAAAAATGCTTCCAAACTTTGGTGGTTGCCCCCAAAGATTGCTGTAACAGAAAAAAAAAACTCATGTGGAAAACCTGCTTTAGAATAGAATTTAGAGAGATCCACAAAAAAATCAATTAAAATACATTTTTTAAAAAATAAAATGTCAATAGACTACTGTGAATGAAAATTCCCAGAAAGAAGCAGCTCTTTTTTAAAAATATTTTATTTATTTTTATTTTATGTGTATATGTGCTCTGCCTGTGTGTGTGTAAGTGCACCCACGTTGTGCAATCCCTGCAGAGGTCAGAAGAAGGCGTCAGATTCCCCTGGAACTGGAGTTACAGATGGTTGTTAGTGGCCATGTGAGTGCTAGGAATCAAACCTGGGTCCTCTGTAAGAGCAGTCAGTGCTCTTAACCACCAAACCATCTCTCCAGCCCCAAGAAGCAGCTCTTTACACTGACCTTCTCCCAAGCTGACTGATGAGTTAGAAATTCACTGATTGTGAAGAGCGTGCAACGTTGCAGGTCCACAGCCTAATTACAATTTTCTTGAACTATCTTTAGCCACCTTAATATCCATCCCATGCCCAATTCTGTGCCTTATCTAGAATTCTTATGATGATCAGGTGAAACCTTTTAGGGTGTATTAACAGTCCACTACCTTCCACCAACCAAAAAAATCTAAGAATGCAGTCAGCATCCAAGGCCTACAGCAGAGACTCTCTGGCTTTGATGAAACCTGCCAACTTAATGTTCCCATCCATGGATTTGAAAAGTATCTTAATTTGTTATTTTCTTTGTTCTATTACTGTAAAACTCCATGGAATTATTACCATCCTATAAGATAGAATTTGGGGAAATTCGAATCTGTGTTCCTGGTCATGACCACTCATAGTTGGCTCCAGAATAAGTGATCTATCATTTCAAAAATAAAATAAAATTTGGTCTAAATAATAAAAATAATAACAATAAAGAGCAAAAAGTCAGACAAATTCTGTATGCAATCAAAACTCTAAAGACATTTAGAGTTGAGTATTTAAGTAGACATTTAAGTATGCAGGTTACTGCCAATGTGTTAGACAAGCATCCTCATGAAAGATCAAAACATTGAAAAAAAGGTCTGACAATGTAAAGTATGATCTGCTGAATAAAATTCCTTATAACCTGAATGTTTATCTTTCACATAGGCCAAGCTGCCCTCCTACTTGATGTAACAGAATTCAGGGCATTTCCATTGATCCCACCTGCTTCTCAGCACCTTCAATACTAGAAGGTTCTCAAGAATCCCTGGAACACAGTTCCTGGAGGTGCCACATCTGGATCTGAAAGACAAAAGAGTTTGGCTGCTCACCAACCTTCTCTCCTCCAGAAGTGTCAGTTTGTTTTTCCACAAATGACATTTTATAATTACTTTTATAATTCCCTCAGCTTAGTTTTTGTTGTAGGCCTCATAACCCTAAATAACATCTAAGGAATCACTGAGATTATGCTTCAACGTGACCCTGCCTTTGGAGGTTTCCTCATATCCCAGCTCTGTGTTGGTGTCCTAGGGAACTCATTGTTCCTCGTGTTATATGTGTATACCTTCTTAGTCCAGCCTCGTTTTAAAAAGCCTATAGATGTCATTTTCATGCACCTGACACTAGTCAATATGTTGACAATCATATTCATATTGGTACCAGCTATTGTGTCATCCTTTGGAGTAAGTCAATTTCTGAACAATGCTGGTTGTAAGGTGGTTTTGTATATCTTCCGGGTCACTCGGGGTCTGTCCATCTGCACTACCTGCATTCTGAGCACATTTCAATCCATCATCATCACTCCCAGTAATTCTCAGTGGGTGTGGCTTAAGTCAAAACTCTCTACTTGGACCTTTTACTTCTTCTTGTTTTCCTGGTTCATCAACCTGATCATCTATGTGCGTGTCATTGAGACTGTGATGGCCAAAACTAATTATACTCATGCTGGTTGTGGATATTCACAGGCTTACTGTGAAGTCACAGAGTTTGGGAACATCAAACCCGAATTCTTTTTGAGTGTCATACTGATTCGAGATCACTTTTTTGTGGTCCTCATGATGTGGACCAGCCTCTACATGGTGATTCTCCTCTACAGACACCGTAAGAGAGCCCAGCATGTCCACAGCACAAGGCTTTCCTCCCAGTCATCTCCTGAACGCAAAGCCACCCAGAACATCCTGTTGCTGGTAAGCTGCTTTGTGTTCTTCTTTTGGGTAAATGACTTTGTCACCCTTTATGAGTTTTATATGCCTGAGAAAATGACAAGATTGAGGGGACTTAATACAGTTTTAACAACCTGCTACCCTACCATCTCCCCATTTTTACTAATGAAGAATAGTAAAGTTATTTCACAGTTTACTTCTTCCCAGTCACTACTGAGAATTACAGGTTTTCAAAGAGCACTCAGAGACTGATCTGAACCTCAGACTTCCTCATCCACAGAAGAGTCTTTCTAATGACTGGTATGATAAAACGAAAGGGATGTTCCTCCTGAACCCTGATCCAGCCCCAGTTAGACTTCAGACAATTTATATATATCCAAAATTCAAAGTTTTAATTTTTGCATAAATACAATTTCATCCATAGCCATATTTTTTTCATACTTATTGCTCATTTAAGTGATTATACTTTGGGAAAAAATGAGTGCCTTACATTGGTTCTGTTAGGGTCCTAAAATGGCAGGACAGCTCCCAACATTCTAAAAAGGGAGTTCGAACTTAGCCCCGGAAAAGTCTCTCTGATTGTTGGGAAACCAACCAATCCTGAGGTAAACTGCCCAGATGACATCATGAAAAGTTACCCAACCACCTAACTACCTATAAAAGATGTCTGGCCTCTCTGCTTCCCTGGACCTGCAGGACCAGCAGGCCTCTCTCCGACCTGCAGGCCTCTCTCTCCAGGGGAAGTTGATCACGCCCTCCTCACCTTTACTCCCCCAGCCTCATTCACCCTCCCATCTCCCCTGCTGCCAGCCTCTCCTCCTAGCCTGGGTCCTTTCCCATTCCTTGCCTTGGCACCCCAGACACCTGGTGAACCACCACTTCTGCCTGATCCTTTGCATCCAGTCCGACTGAGTTCCTTCTCGGGTCCCCAGGAGCATTCTGGGCCTGGTACCACCCTCACCTCCCTCTGCTTCCCTGGTCTGCACAACCTGCCAGCCTCTTTCCTGGATGCCAGGGCTGACCTTTCCTCTTCCTGGACCTTTGCATCCAGACCGACCCAGCTCCTCAGTGGAGTCCCCAGACGTTGCCTCCACTCCGACTGAGTTCCTTCTCGGGTCCCCAGGAGCATTCTGGGCCTGGTCCCACCCTCCCCCCCCTCTGCTTCCCTGGTCTGCACACCCTGCCAGCCTCTTTCCTGGATGCCAGGGCTGACCTTTCCTCTTCCTGGACCCACTACTTTCCTGATTCCTTGCATCCAGACAGACCCAATTCTTTTTTGAGGTCCCCAGGAGCCCTCTGGGCTTGATCCGGCCCTCACTTCCTTCTGCTTCCCTGGGCCTGCACAACCCGCCGGCCTCTATCCTGAGTAAGTCAATTGTGCCTTCAGTGCCTTGACTCCCCTAGCCTCATCCACCTTCCCATCTCCCCCTCTCATCTCTCCTCCTAGCCTGGGTGCTGTCCCATTCCTTGTCTTGGTGCCCCAGACACAGGGGGAACCACCACTCCTTCCTGATCCTTTGCA
>NW_008359093.1:1557401-1559020 GCF_000622305.1 Nannospalax galili | reverse complement strand
ATGAAAAATTTAAGAAATCACAAGAATGGAATATGCAGGAATTGTGTGACACCATAAAAAGATCAAGCTTATGAATCATAGGCATACAGGAAGGAGAAGAATCTCAGGATAATGGTATGGACCAGATCTTCAACAGTACTGTAGAAGAAAATTTCACCAAATTAAATAAAGACATGCCATACAAATACAAGAAGCATATAGAACATCAAATAGACAGGGACAGAAAAGAAACTCTCCATGGCACATTATAGTAAAAATATTAAATGTTCAGAACAAGGAGACAATGCTGAAAGCTGCAAAAGAAAAACAACAAGTCACATATAAAGGAAAACTTATCAGGATTATGGCTGACTTTCAGTGCAAAATATGAAAACCAGAAGAGACTGGACCAAAGTATTCCCAGTCCTAAATGACCACAGATGCCAACCCAGATTACTTTACCCAGCCAAAATGTCTATCATAGTTGAAGGGGAAAGAAGAATCTTCCATGACATAAAGAGGATGAAAGAATTCATGTCCACAAAATCAGCCCTTCAGAGAATTCTTGAAGCAATACAAAGAGCTGAAGAAAGGAACAACTATATACAAGGAGCGAAGGAAAGAAATTCAATGAAGGTATAAATGTGGAAACGCACAGGTATATCAAGAAGGTGAACAGAAATAAAATGACAGGATTCAATATACATCTTTCATTAATAACTTTAAATATCAATGGACTGAACTCCCCAGACAAAAGATACAGACTAGTTGAATGGATTAAGAAACAAAACCCATCCTTTTGTTATCTGTAAGAAACTCATCTCACTTTCAAGGACAGGCACTACCTTAAGGTGAAAGGATGGAATAAAATATACCAAGCGAATCATATGAAGAAAAAACCAGGCATTGCAATTCTAATATCTGACAAAATAGACTTTAAACTAAAACTAATCAGAAGAGACAAAGGTGGCCACTTCATGCTGATCAAAGGAACACTAAACCAAGAAGATATTACAAACATGAACATGTATTCACCAAACTCTGGTGCAACCAACTTCATAAAAACAACTCTACAGGACTTTAAGACCCAGATTAATCCCAACTCATTAGTAGTAGGGGACTTCAATACCCTACTGTCTCCATTAGATAGCTCAACAGTGCAGAGAGTTAACATAGAGATATCTGAATTAAACAATAGCATATATCAAATGGACTTAACAGACATCTACTGAGTATTCCACCCAAACACCAAAGGACAAACTTTCTACTCAGTACCCCATGTAACCTTCTCCAAAATCAACCATATACTGGGACACAAAACAAACCTCAACAAATACAAAAAGATTGAACTAATTCCATGCATTCTATCAGACCACGATGCAATAAAGCTTACAATCAATACCAGAAGAAGCCCTAATCACCACATGAACACATGGAGATTAAACAACACAGTCCTGAATGATGAATGGGTCAAAAGAGAAATTAAGAAAGAAATAAAAGTATTCCTGGAAATAAATAAAAAGGACAATACAACACAACAAAACCTCTGGGACATGCTGAAAGCAGTCCTTAGAGGGAAGTTTATAGCTCTAAGTGCCTACATCAAAAAACCGGAAAGAACACGAATAAACGACTTAACA
>NW_008359093.1:1556032-1556471 GCF_000622305.1 Nannospalax galili | reverse complement strand
AGATTGAGGAAGACATCAGAAGATGGAAGGACCTCCCATGCTCATGGATTGGAAGAATTAATATTGTGAAAATGACCATTCTACCAAAATCCAGTTATAGATTCAATGCAATGCCAATCAAAATCCCCATGACATTCTTCACAGAATTGGAAAAAAGCATCTTAACATTCATACTGAAGTACAAAAGACCTCGGATAGCCAAAACAACCCTGAGCACTAAGAGCAATGCCAGGGGGATTACTATACCATATTTTAAGCTCTATTACAGAGATATAGTCAGAAAAACAACATGGTACTGGCACAGAAATAGAACCATAGATCAATGAAAAAAATTGAAGACCCAAATATGAGTAAATGCAAATTCAGCCACCTGATATTTGACAAAGGGGCCAAGAATATTCACTGGAGGAAAGACAGCATGTTCAGGAAATGGTGCTCA
>NW_008359093.1:1554891-1555536 GCF_000622305.1 Nannospalax galili | reverse complement strand
GAAAATTTAAACCACTTTAAGATTTCATCTTACCCCAGTCAGACTGGCTAAGATCAAGAGAACAAATGATACCAAATGTTGGAGAGGATGTGGGGAAAGGGGGACACTCATCCCGCTGCTGGTGGGGCTGCAAACTTTTTCAACCCCTGTAGAAAGCAGTGTGGAGAACTCTTAAAAAACTACAAATGAACTTACCATTTGACCCAGTTATACCACTCCTTGACATATACCCAAAGAACTCATCCTATTGCAGAGACACTTGTACATCCATGTTTATTGCTTCTCTTTTCACAATAGCTAAGAGATGGAAGCAACCTAAGTGTCCCTCAATTGACAAGTGGATAATGAAAATGTGGTTCATTTATACAATGGAGTTTTACTCAGCAGTAAAGAAAGATGAAATCATGAAATTTGCAGGTAAAGGAATGGAACTAGAAACTGTTATACTAAGTGAAATAACAGAGACTCAGAAAAAAAATCAACATATGTTCTCTCTCATATGTGAATCCTAGAACCAGACTCTGATAAATAAGTATGCAACCAGACATAATTACAGGAACCAGGATAATGGAAAGGAAACAGGGAGGTAAAGGAAAAGAAAGAACCTGGAAGAGAAGAACAGTAGGAAACAGGCCTTAATAAGAG